>NC_047507.1:38668270-38882722 GCF_902827115.2 Pseudochaenichthys georgianus | reverse complement strand
ACAGAGACAAATAAAGTAACCTAAGCTAAATGAAACCAAAATCTTAACGTCTAAATACTGCAACTCGACTGAAGGTAATACATATTATAATAACTTAGTTTGGGGATGGAAGTTACATTTGAGGAAACAAAGTTTTCTGTTATTAAAGGGGTATGGGATATTCCCTGCTTGACGTGTTATATTTACACACAAATATTCACATTTACAGCGGTTGCACACATTTTCTTTTTTAAACACCACAATGCATAAACACTTCAATACAAGTAAAAGTCCTGGAATCAAAGTTTTACTAAAATGTTGTAACTTTGGTTAAAGTACAAGGGTAAGCATCAATATTTTTCAAAGTAGGAAAAGTAAAAGTACCAAAAATGCAAAGTGTCTCCTTAACTGTGTTATTTTATAAATATTATATAATATTACTCTGACATTGTACAATGATACATTCACAAGAAAATAATCTCATAAACTCTTGCACTCCGACCTAACCTACCATGAGGATTGGGTGGGAATATCTGTATCTTTTTGTAGGATTTGCTGTAAACCTATATTAACTCCTTTTCTGTCTCCTGGAGATTTGCGTGTCCGGATCCGAGTCCCATTCTCGGCCTACCATAAGCCCATGTTGGACTGTGACAGCTTGAAGGTTTCAGCCTTGGTGACGGACAAGGAGAGGCCCGACAACATGTACCTGGCTGTGGACGACGTTGTGCTGATCGACCCCCCCATCTCCCTCAAGGTCAGTAAAAGAGAATTATGTTTGGCCACCGGAAAAAACAAAAACCGTTGACTCTAATTAATGTATTATTTCAACAGATTTCACAGCACAGCTTCTGGCCAACCTGTGTATGCATCTACTACAACTAACAAATATCTGAATCCTCTTACTTTGTCAATCATGTCAGTGTAGTCAATGATGATTTCTTCTCCTGCCATCTTAGGTAAAGGAAACTTTCCCTGGTGTGGTTTCACTGTGGCTCTGATGTTATGGGTTAAGCAAATTACACACTCTTCCAGGTGATTAGCTATCATGTCAGGTAGGTAGGGGTGCCACCAGTGAGTCAGGTGTCTGCTCATCTGAGTTTTACCACAATGCGTTGGGCCGTGTGCTTCTTTAAGCATTGATCTTATCCACTCTGGGGGTATCACTGGTCTCCCATCTGGGGAGTACCATATCCCATCTTTGTTGGTAGCCCCCCTGTTTGACCATAGTTCTTTGTCTTGAGGAGACCCCGCTTCTTGAGCTTCTTTAAGCGTCTCGTCTGTTATTGCGGGCAGCAAGTCAGCAGATTTAAGACAAGCATTTGATACCATGGTGTATACCCTGCCTTGTCTTTAGCTGCTTTGTCTGCTGCATTGTTACCCCAAGCCAAGTAGTTATTTTCTGTGTTGTGACCTCTACATTTAAGTAAAGCTAACTTGTTAGGTAACATTACTGCTTCTGCAAGCCTTTTGATCTCTTTCTCATGTTTGATGGGGGTATTTGTGGACGTTACAAATCCTGCTCTCATCCACTGGCGCATTTCCACATGTATGACACCATGAACATATGCTGAGTCAGTATAGATGTTTACGTCTTTTCCTTTTGATAGCTCTAATGCTGCAATGACTCCCACCACTTCTGCCAACTGTGCTGAGACTTTCCCTGTTACTTTTCCTGCTGCTCTTTCCTCAAACTGTCCCTCCGCTGTTTGACCCACCACTGCATAGGCTGCCTGGAGCCCGTCGGTGGGGTGTCTGAAACAACAGCCATCTGTGAACAGGTTTTCTGCATGTGGCATAGGCTCATCTCTGAGATCTATTCTTAGCTTCACATCCTGGATGATTCTCTCCTCACACCTATGGGGTTCTCCGCTGCCTATGGTGTCTGCGCTGTTAACTCAGTCATGTGTGTAGGTGATGTGTGCTTGTGTCAGAGTTTTCTCCAGCCTGGTCTGTCTTGTGGAAGTCATTGTGAATGCACTTGAGTTCACAAAAGAGACAATGCTGTGTGTTGTCAGTACTGTCAAAGGATGGCTCATCACAATGTGTGAAATCTTGTTTAAGATACGTGCTGTACCTGCCGCATGTCTCATGCAGGGAGGTTCTCTGTTTTCCACTCTGTCTAGTGTAACACTGACATACATCAATATTGTCCTACAACCCCCCTTTTCTGAAAAAGAATCCCATTTACTGCGTTTTCATTTTCAGAAACATCAAGAAAGAATGGTAATGCATAAGATGCAGAGGCGAGAGCCGTGACTTGGGACATGGACTGTTTGAGAGAAATGAACGCAGCTTCTGCAGCTTGTGTCCAGTTCAGCGTGGCAGTGAGATTGCGCATGCCTTTCTCATTGATCAGTTTTCTGAGTTCAGCTGTTCTTGGGTTATACTCTGGGATGTAGTGTCTGCTGTAGCCCGTGAGACCCAAAAAAGACAACATGTCTTTTACTGTTTTGGGTTTCGGGTGGTTCAAAATGTGTTCCTGATGCGCTGCCGACATGCCCGTGCCTGCTGTGGAAATCACTCTGCCCAAAAATGTCACCTCTTTACGGGTGCATTGTAGCTTTTTCTTGGAGACTTTGAACCCTGATGCGTGGAGCCGCACCAGTAGGTTTCTGGTGGCCTCCAAACAAGAGGCTGCAGAAGGTGCTGCGATGAGAAGGTCGTCTACATACTGTATCAATACTACCCCCACTGGCAATGTAACGCCCTCTAGCTGTTCCCTGAGTACTTTGTTAAATATCCCCGGAGACAAACTGAAGCCCTGTGGCAGTCTTGTGTATTGTAGTTTCTCCCCACCTATTGTAAAAGCAAAAATAGGTCTCATACTCTCTGCCAGAGGTATGCAGAAGAAAGCGTTGGCTAGGTCAACACAGGTGAACCATGTATGTTCAGGTGAGATATTACAGATAGCCGTGTAGGGGTTAGGAACGGGTATCAGAGCTGTAGTTGTAATAGCATTAACGGTTCTCAAATCATGAGCCATTCTGTACTCCCCACTAGATTTTGATACAGGAAGTATGGGAGTATTCCAAACGCTTTGTGAGGGTTCTAACACCCCTGCTCTCTTCAGTCCCTCCACTGCCTTGTCAACACCCCCTTTTGCCTGTGGTTTGATCGGGTATTGTGACCGGTTCACAGGCACAGAGCTGCTCACCTCAAATGTTACTGGTGTGGCTTTTAAGCAGAAACCTACATCATGAGAGTGCGCCGCCCACAGGTCAGACGGGAGATCACGCAACATGTCAACTGTATATGCATGGTCAGTTTTCTCCCTACCATGATGTCTATCTACTTCGTGTCTCTCCATGTGGATGCATTCTTGTGTGCAGATTTTAAGACGATAAGCTCTGTGTGTGGGAGAGTATGTCAGTGCCGCGATCTGCGTAGGTTCCCAATCTTCGACTTCTAGCAGCGTCTTTACCATGGGACCAAGTTCTTTAGCTACATAACCCTTCCTGAAATGTGTGGTGTGGACTCAGCAGACAAACGGTACCAATACAGCTGTTCATCAGAGAGCTCAACCGACGCAGCCACCCCCGCCTGTCCCACAAATAGATTTGTCGTGGTAACATCACAAACGGCCATAGACACCTCATTATCATACTCATATTCATAATTTTGGTCGTCTCTTCTATCATAGTTTAGCGTCAGGTGGGGGGGGGTCTGGAGGGGGGCCATAAGGCCTGAGGAGGTTAATCCATGGCTTCCATTGTTGAAAAATGGAGTATAGTCCAGGTGTGTTGTCCCGAGGTCGGTCCAACCGTCCCCAGAATATAGTGGCATGTTGAGTTGCTTCTGCCTCAGTGGACTGGGCCAACATCATCTGAGAACCCGATTTTATGGTAGATACCGAACAGTTGATTGTCGTGCCATTTGGGAATGATATTATCAGTCCATCCGGGGAACAGAGGATGGAAGCATTCGCTTTGATCAGAATATCCCTCCCCATGAGGTTAGCCGGGCTTTTAGGTGCAAGAATATACTGGTGCAAGAATGTCTGTCCTGCTATCTTGGTGGATAACAGCGTGGAAAGCGGTATTTTTTCTACTTTTCCCGAAAACCCTATGACTGAAACTGTTGTAGATGAAAGGGACGCCTTGAAGGCGGGAGAATTGATGGTGGAGTATCTCGCTCCTGAATCAACCAGGAATGGTAGCTTTGAGTCTTTAACAGTCATAGTAATGTATGGATCCGCCAGGTCCGTACATCCAGAGTTCCCTGGGCGTCGTCATTGTTCGTAGAGCTGCCCCTCATACAGGACAAACTGGCCATAGGGGGCGGCCATAGCATTAGGAGCAATGTGACCCTGGTTTGGTTGTTGCGGCCATGGGACAGCCTCCTGAGGTGTCTGGACATATGGTTTCTCTGATCCATTCCCCTTTCCGTTCCCTTTCTTTCCCCCTTTGGCCCGCTTGTTTCCTGGTGAGTCTTTATTTGGGCACTGCTTGTACCAGTGATCTGGCTGTCCGCAAATGAAACACACCTTCTGATAGACCAATCTAGGAGCCATTCCAAAACCACCCTGACCTCCGAACCCGCCTCTGGACCCACCCCTCTGTTGCCAAGAACCATTATCATAGCCAAATTGGGGCTGACTATAAGGCGGACCCTGGTTGGAAAAGCCCCCTTGTGGGTTTTGTTGCCCCTGTGGCTGCACGGCCGGCGCTTCTGGGTGAACAATTAACTGTTTGGCATTCTTTTTGTCATTCTGAACTGTTTTCCGGGCTATATCCAGCTGCGTTCGCAGTAACTGCACCCTCAAGTCCTCTTCCTCAGTTCTACTTTCTGCATGTTGTTTGTTAATTTTACACATATGATGGGCTAAATGACGTTCCCACGTCTGTGTGTTTAACTGATCTATCTCTGGATTGTCCTCCATCAGACTTTTAATTTCTTTCGGTACCGCTGCAAGCACTGCCCTACGAAACATTTGTATATGTTGGTCATTACTATCTGGACTGCAGTCAGTTGCCACTGTGTATTGTTGGCGTGACCTGAGCAACATGGTTGCCGCAGCCTCTCCAGGTGCAAATGTAAATGACAGTGCCCCGTACCCCCCCCCTGTCTGTGGGAAATGCTCTCATTGCTTTGCCCAGCAGGCTGTGAACATTGTTAAAGGAAATAGGCACGTCATCTTTCATTGTTGATGTTCCTGATCTATCCTCAACTCTTTCCACCTCATAATAGGAAGTCTGTTGTGCCAGTATTCTCCTGAAATCTCCCAGACAGATAGTCTGTCCTACAGCCATGTCTGCAAACCTTCGCATCCAATGTCTTCCTCCCTCAGTAGGCAACGGCATTTTATCGATCAGCGCATGTATGTCCCCTAGTGTGAAAGGATGATAAGCCGTTTTCCCGCTTTGCACGGCCACTAAAGGCGCTTGTAATACTGGAGCAATAAAAGCATGTTCGGTGGGGTCTTCTGGGGTGTGTTGAGACCTCAATCTGTTACGGGGCATTGAAAGGACCTGACCTACTCCCAGTCGTTCACTGATTGTTCCTGTCAGAGATATCAGCTTAACTTTGCATCTCGCCCCCCCTGCTGTCTTCCTCCCTTTCATGTCCTGTTTGTTCCTGCTGAAAGGTGTCCTGACAGCTGTCTTTATGACCCTGGCCTCCTGCTCCATTGTAAAACCCCTCAGTTTTATGACCTGCTGTTTCCCCTATCTCTTTTATGGCCAGCTGACCTTCCCCCACTTCTGTGGTCTGCTGTCTCTTCCTCACTTTCATGTCCCGACGCCCCCCCCCCAGCGCCTGAGTAATAAGACGTCGATGTTTGGCGTGATCTGTTCTGAAAAGGATCACCTTTCTCCCCCTCCTCAACGCGCCTGAGTACTCCTGTGTGCTGGTCTCGCCTTTCCCTAATTTCCTCTCTATCTTCTCCCGAACCCTCATATACGCTTCGTTCCTGTCCCCTGACTTCCTCCTTACGTCTATCTTGAATCTGTTGTTCATAGCACCGTTTCTCGTATTTCCCTCTCATCTAGGAGGTCAGTTACGTATTTTATTTCTCCCTGTGTAGCGCCTGAGTGGCTCTTTGTAAGATCTGTTAGAAGGGAAGTCAATTGTTCTGAGGTGAGCTCCCTATCAGGTTGACTGTCCCCTCTCGGGGGAACCACCCCCTGTCCTGTGTTAAAACTAGGCCTCCGCGTGGTGTGTGCGCTGTGTAGTCCGTCTAACGGGGAGGAAACTTGTGTTTCTGTAACATGTACTCTTTTCTTTGGAGTAGGGACGCCCCTTAACGGACTCAACGCTACCGTGCCCACCATCCTATAATTCCCCCCGCTTATGGCAGTCTCCTCTCCTTCCGTGTCCGATACATCTGTTACTGTCATTTGCAATTTATTTGCGCTTTCGTCGGGTAGAGAATAAGGGGGAGGGGGCTGTGTAATCAGAGTACCTAAATTCGGGTAAAGGAGAGAGGAGCGGGTGGGAATTGCTGGGTTTTGTATGGGCCCCGTTTGAGATTTGTGTTCTGAGTTAGAGACACCCTTATTTTGCATTGTTGTATAATATTCGACCCGTTCCGCTATATAGGCAAAAATGTCACCATCTGTAGGCACCTTCGTGTCTTTATCTTCATGTGTTTCTATGGGGCTTTGGATTGCCATTGCACCCGGGAGATTTTCGTCTGTGACGGGAGGAACATAAATCCCAATCATTGCCAGGGCAGCATTGTGACAAATCCTCCTCAATCTATCTAGTTCTTGTATTTGTTTGTTCCATTTGCTACGGGCAAACCATCTGGGCTTCTGTTCGTTTAGGTGTGCAAGTTGCTTTACAATCTGTCTGTCATATAGATTCAATGCTGTGCCCAAATTACCGACGGTGTCATCTTCCTCCACTCTATTCTCTGTTATCATCTTATCGTGCAGGAAACGGAGATCATTACAAGCCTTTTCCTTAGCTCCCTGTTTGACTCCACTCAAAATCAATCTCTTAATCTGTTCCCATTGCTCCCTGTAACTCCCTGGAATTTCAGAATTGTCTATACTTTTCTGATGTTCCATTTTGACTTCGTTTTTTTATCTGACTTAATTAAATATGTGTTCACTTGTTTTAATATACTAGGCTATTGTCGTCGCTACTATTAACGTGGTTCCCTTCTTCAATACCGAGCAGCAATGTACTTTGGTGAACTTGTAAGGGTGTTACCCCCTTTCAGCCACTAGATGGCAGCAGCCGACCACAAATGAGCTTCACTCTTCTGAGTGCTTTGGTCGCAGAAGTATTTCAGGTAAAAATCACAGATTTATTCCCCGTACATTTTGTCCGGCTTTGTAATGTGGTGTTTATTTCAACAGGCAGACCAAAACCACGGACGGTGCTTCAACACGCATAAGGAATGTGACCGCCCCATGGAGCTTAAACGCCCAGGTTTCAGCGAGCCCTTTACCACACGTTTGCTTTTCAAATCAATGTTTACAGACAAGGGGAAACGAGAGCCGATCTCGTCACAATGTCGGTGACGTTAGCGTTCTCTCCCCAGGATTTAACAGAATAGCAGTCCAACTGACACTTTCGCTTATTTGGTCTCAGACTGCTATTTTACCCCCAGTTATAAACGGCGAATCGATCTTAAATATCGACCATCCAGGTTCCGTCGTCTGGGACTTACACCCAAAACTCACGAACTGCACCGCTCCTACGTCACTTCAGGACTAAAATACCTGAGATCCACGCAAACTGCCTTTATTTATCGTCACGCAGGACTCTATACCTTGCGATCAACGTTCACGTGTTATATATAACTTTCCTAACATGGTACAATATGCATCGTATATTCCATTTAAACCTTTTGTTTTTAAAAAATCAAAAAACACCGTAAAACGCCTACAGACAATCCTAATGTTTTAGATATAGCCAATCACAGACATTTGATTTTCATAACAGGTGTCCGTGGTACCTTTCGTGTTGTCGTTGCAGGGCCCTGCCGATTGTCTGAGGTGTTTGAAAGCGTTTGTTCCCGACCCAGTCTGGCCGTCAGAATCCTTCCACAGCCCTGTCTACTTGGAAACGTCGGAGATCACCATTTGTTAGGAGATTTGTGTGGACCACTTGTCCGCTTTCTTAAACCTCCTCGCGTTCCTAGAACATAGCCGTTATCTTACAGGAAGGAAACCCATAGCAAACAAGTAACCGTTTAACAATAATCCACTTTAATGGTAATATACAATGCAATACAATCAAGGTACAGTACAAATTAAATACAGTTTATCTGTGGGATCCCATAATTACCTGTGCCAGCGAGAGGGGAGAGAGAGAGAGAGCCTGCTGGAAGTCCTGTCTAAATACTTCGCTGACCAGAAGGAGGAGTTATCTGTGCCCCCCCTTCCAGACCAGTGATTGGCTGCCCAAATTAGTATCAACAGCTCACATCCCCAATCCCAGTGGCTCAACTTTCCTTATCACAGGGATCTGAGATGACTGTATGTTAACTCCACACCTTCCCCCCTCTTCCTTTTGTCTTCACAAAACCAAATGTTCACAGGCCCCAACCACAGTTCACTCACCCAAATCATTTTCCCTTTTTAAGCATCTTGATAGTTCACTAACATGCATACATACAAATATTTCCTCACAGTCTTTTACAACTTAAAGTGATATATCATAAACACAGGATTGTTATTAAAGATGAATGAAAGTGAGGAGACTCAAAACTCTTAAATTACACCTGGAACTATGGAAACAACATAACTAGTTAGGTGGTTAGCATTCAACAGCACAAGTTTGAATATGTAATTACTTTTTCAAGACAAAACACAAAAACACTTAATTAGCGTATTCAGTCGACTCTGTTTGCTACAGGTGAGCCCACCGAGGAACGGTAAGGATGTGAGGCTGAAGCTGTTGCTGCGCAGTGAGAGCAGCTCCGTCAGGTCGCTCTCCATCAACATCAGCGTCCAGGCGATGACCTACGACGGCTTCCTGGGCGCAAACATCCAGACCGAGGTGAAGGACAAGATACTGCTGCCCGGGAAAGGTGATCCTCTGCTGCTCTGATGGGGCTGTTTAGTTTTGGAGGCGGATGTCTAAAAGTCTGGTAACATCTAACTACAGAGACAAATAAAGTAACCTAAGCTAAATGAAACCAAAATCTTAACGTCTAAATACTGCAACTCGACTGAAGGTAATACATATTATAATAACTTAGTTTGGGGATGGAAGTTACATTTGAGGAAACAAAGTTTTCTGTTATTAAAGGGGTATGGGATATTCCCTGCTTGACGTGTTATATTTACACACAAATATTCACATTTACAGCGGTTGCACACATTTTCTTTTTTAAACACCACAATGCATAAACACTTCAATACAAGTAAAAGTCCTGGAATCAAAGTTTTTACTAAAATGTTGTAACTTTGGTTAAAGTACAAGGGTAAGCATCAATATTTTTCAAAGTAGGAAAAGTAAAAGTACCAAAAATGCAAAGTGTCTCCTTTAACTGTGTTATTTTTATAAATATTATATAATATTACTCTGACATTGTACAATGATACATTCACAAGAAAATAATCTCATAAACTCTTGCACTCCGACCTAACCTACCATGAGGATTGGGTGGGAATATCTGTATCTTTTTGTAGGATTTGCTGTAAACCTATATTAACTCTCCTTTTCTGTCTCCTGGAGATTTGCGTGTCCGGATCCGAGTCCCATTCTCGGCCTACCATAAGCCCATGTTGGACTGTGACAGCTTGAAGGTTTCAGCCTTGGTGACGGACAAGGAGAGGCCCGACAACATGTACCTGGCTGTGGACGACGTTGTGCTGATCGACCCCCCCATCTCCCTCAAGGTCAGTAAAAGAGAATTATGTTTGGCCACCGGAAAAAACAAAAACCGTTGACTCTAATTTAATGTATTATTTCAACAGATTTCACATAACTGTGTTAGGTAAGTTGAAAGCAATAATATTAAGTTTAAATCAAACATATTAGTTTCAACCAACCTAATACAGTTATGTGAAATCTGTTGACATGATAATGATACATTTGATCAAAGTCAACGTTTTAGTTTTTCAGTGCAAATTCCGCTCCAAAGCCTGTGGAAAATGTAATCGTCATTGTTTATCTCCCCCTTTCAACACTGTATCTCCAAATATATATTTATACTGTATCGTTATTCTCATACTCAAAATCTTAGATTAAGTTTTGCTGAAATAAATGTGAAATGTGCGTTCAAGGTGAACGGTTCTGCCAAAGTGAACCGTGCCACGAGAGCAGAGATGATCTTCATGAACCCCACGGTCACAGAGACGCTCACCAACTGCACTCTGACCCTCTCTGGGAGTGGACTGATGAAGGAAGAGGTGGAATTCAAGTGAGTGTGTGTGTGTGTGTGTGTGTGTGTGTGTGTGTGTGTGTGTGTGTGTGTGTGTGTTCTTGTTTTCACCTTTTGCCATGTGTGATCCCTGCAGGCTTCCAGACATAAAGCCAAACAACCGTCTTCGTGTCAACTTCTCCTTCGTTCCCTACAAGTGCGGTAAGAGGACTCTGGTGGCCGACTTTGACTGCTCCACCTTCAGAGACATCAAGGCCAGCTGCACCGTCAACGTCAAGCGTTCAAGATGTTAAACTCTTTATGGGGTGTTTTCGCTTTGGCTTTAGGGATCTTCAAAAGTACAACTATCAACTGTGAATTTACGTTCACATGTTATCTTGCTACTTTCATGGCGTCATTTACACTGAGGATGCTGGGGACACGTCTCCGCCACTTTTGGACATGGCAGAAGTTGTCCCCACCACTTTGCATTAGTACAACTTGTTGAAAATGTTCTGAAAATAAATAATACAAATTGTAATAATAATACAAATAAAGTGTAGAAAGAGTTGTACACTTCGAGAATTTGGACAGAGAGCATGTACATTCTGGAGGACTGTTCTCACTCGTTGGGTGTATTTCTGGGATCCCAAGTGGTGCAGTTTGAACCTACGACATGTTTGATATTAGTTATAATTGAATAGAGAATAGTAAAGCTATTGTTGCTCCCACTTTGCAGCAGTGTAGCAAAGTTACTGCACTAGTTGTCCAAAAAGTATTGTAAGCACTTGTATGTATTTATGGACTTTTTTTTTTAGGTACTGCTACTGGGGCTTTAGGCGAGATGCAGACACAGATTTACACAATCCTGCCTAAGTCAATTTGAATTCAGTGCTACTAAGATTGACGCAATTCAAAAATGTTAAGGGTTGTAAAGGTATTGTTTTTAATGAGCACATTTGCTCTTTGCAGGGCATAAACAAATATAAAAATAAATTGTCTCAAGGGCCTACAGTATGAGGCTGCAATCTTCAGAGAACAGAATAATACAGCTTAAGGTGGTACAGACACACACATTCTAAAGCGATGTTAGGGGTCAAAACTGCACAGAACATCACCAGGACGGAGCTGCCATCCATGGAGGACCTTTACTCCCAGCGGCTCAGGAAGAAAGCCCTCAGGGTTATTATAAAAGACCCCAATCACACCAGCCACAAACTGTTCTGTCTGCTGCCGTCTGGCAGGCGGTACCGCAGCATCCGGACTAAAACCACCAGATTCAGAGACAGTTTCATCCCACAGGCAATAAGACTGTTAAACACCTGAACTGTTGAAACAACATCTGTTAAACACCTGAACTGTTGAAACAACATCTGTTAAACACCTGAACTGTTGAAACTGTTAAACACCTGAACTGTTGAAACTGTTAAACACCTGAACTGTTGAAACAACATCCATAACATTCATCTGGCTGCTACTTAGAAATTATTTATCTAATATATCATATTCCAATCACTTGCATAGTCTCTTATTGCACTATTTCACTTTTTGTATTTACTATTTACTTGCACTATATGTATCTGTTGTATTGTGTTGCACTGCTGGAGGAGCGTGACGTAAGATTGTCATCGTCATAACTACACTGTAGCTATGTTCGTATGACAAATAAAAAACCTTGAACCTTGAATTTAAACTTAATCTATTGGTGTAAACTGCACTATATGTTTCTATTAAAGCTTGGTCCTGCTCTAAGAAATGAAGTGTTGCAGTCTCTCCTTGTGGAACAAATGCAAAATGAACGGACCAAATAATATAAAAACTGGATTGTATCCTTATTTTATGACCATTTTTAAATGTGATGCTACAGATTTTTTTTTTAAATATCACACTGCTCTATTTTAAGATTCTTAATTTTATAAAAGTAAATCCTTCCTCACTTTATGAATCTTTTCTTTGGTTAAGATATCCTGAATACTTAATACACTATCTCTAATCAACTTTTTCCTGAACCCAACAGTACTTTTATCAACTCGCTTATAAATGCAACTTTAAAAAAGAATTATTATTGAAAGGGTCAAAAAGTTCTCATTTGTGAAAGAGAATTAACAGCAGTTCCCTTTGCAAATATATGTTTGTATCGGTCAACAGCACATACTGTAAGACTAAGGTATAATTATTATTGTATATTAAACATTAAATAACTGTCAACATAAATCACTACAAGGATATTACTTATAATAATAATAATAATAATAATTACACCTTTAAAAAACAATGGAAATTAAAAGTAATATATACAAATCTTAATTAATTATTGTAATCAAGGACATTAAAGTGCAGAAGGACGCATGTTACAAATCAAAGGCAAATTAAACCGAAGTTTCTGCTGAAACATCACGAGATTTGGTTTTCAACATCAGCTTTCACTCCTCGATGGAAGCAAACAAGAGACAGAAGTATTTGAATTTTATCAGACACCGAATTTATAGCATTGAAATTAATTACTTTGCTCGAATTTACCTATGTGAAATAAAAATGTAACAATTCAAGTTAAAAAAATTCGAATAGTCAAATTCAGATCCCAAAAATTCAAGTGAAAACAATTCAAATGTACAATTTCGGTGTTTAAAAATTCGACGTAAAAAATGTCAGTGTTTAAAATTCGATGTCCAAAATTGCGATGCAACATCATCCGGGCTACTCAGACAGGATTTTCAATCGAGCCCGAATGCAATCAAACCGACTGACCCATCAGAGCCAAGCGACGAACTCCGGGAGTGCGGTGAAGCCCAATGCTGCAAACTGTAGGCGATGGATGCAGATGGGAGCAATTCCCTTAGACCCTATGTTAAAATGTCCAACTTAAAGGTGGGGTAGGTAAGTTTCAGAAACCGGCTCGAGTGCACTAAAATTTAAGTACACAGCCGAAAACAATCCGCCCCTTCCTTCAGACTTCCTTACAGAGCACCTCCTCCAACACACACGCACATGACGTCAGCAGACTGGTGAAAGTGGCCGCCTGTTGCTGGCGAGTCATTGAAGTACTGCTGCAATGCACGCCCAATGACGGCACGCCCAATGAGGGCACGAGATACATTTGTGCGTGCACGAGATGGAAGGCTGACAGACAGGGCGGCAATCCAATTGGTTGTACTTTTTACAGTATTACGGGTTCCACAGATGACATTTTTTTATGGATTTTTTGTCAAAGCACTTAAGATATTCATTGCTATCGGGATGTTAAGAGCATTCCATGGAATATAACAAAAAGTGTATCTCGAGCCGGTTTCTGAAACGTACCTACCCCACCTTTAACATCAGAAAATGAACATGTTTCTAGCCTGGATCCACAAAAACATATTCTGTATATAGTTAGCTTCCCCCTTCATGACAACGGGACTGCTGCTCCTAGCTCCTCTGTCTAGTGATGGCAAAATGAAGCATCGAACCACTTGGACAATTGTGTCGGAAATAGGTTCATTTCTCGAAGCTTCAGTTACAGCGACCTCTCCTGGCGAAGTGCAAGGCTGCAGTGGGTTTAACGTATCTTTGCATTGAAAAATATTT
Source organism: Pseudochaenichthys georgianus (assembly GCF_902827115.2). Lineage (NCBI taxonomy): Eukaryota > Metazoa > Chordata > Actinopteri > Perciformes > Channichthyidae > Pseudochaenichthys > Pseudochaenichthys georgianus. Next base: position 38,868,912 of record NC_047507.1, on the reverse strand, counting down.
GATGCACACAGACACTAAGACTGAATATCATGTTCTATTTGCAATTAAAGATTGATAATTGTGTGTATTGGGTTATTGAGAAGAGACTAGAGAGTGCTGGACATTTCTTTGGGAGGAGAGAGAGCCTTTTATCAGTTATTAAAGTATTAAAGTTGAAACGCAATGATTAAAAGTACACTCATTCCGGGCTTTGAACCAGCTGCGCAGAGGACATCACCGCATTCGGGCCGCCGGCTCTACCCACTGGGCTATCTATTCCTTAAAATATTCAACTATTTTTATATTACTTATCATTGTCTTTTTGTTCACAACTTCTCCACATTTCGAAGTGTTTCCTGAGCCGGTCGTCACATGTCACGTGATTTGAAACAGTTGCCCCTCTCTCCAGAGGGGCAGGTCAGCGTGCACTCCGCTCTGCATCAGCCAAACGGCTTGCTGCACCCTCGCTGCGAGGGGGACCCAAGTTCCCATCAGCAAAAACACGTGGGTTTGCTATCCTGGCTCCAAAATGGTGGAATGAGCTCCCCATTGACATCAGGACAGCAGAAAGCCTGCACATCTTCCGGCGCAGACTGAAAACTCATCTCTTTCGACGCCACTTCGAGCGATAGAATTACTAACAAAGAACTGCTAACAGAGCACTTCTATACTAATAAAGGACTGGCTTATCTATAGCGAGTTGAGTAGCACTTGAAATGTGTTGGTACCTGATGTACTTATATGATTCTGTTTTCTTCAAGGTTGTGTCTTCCTGGTCGAATGTACTTATTGTAAGTCGCTTTGGAAAAAAGCGTCAGCTAAGTGTAATGTAATGTAATGCCCGGGCAACATTAGCCTGTACCTGTGCACGACCCTGCAGAAGTGGATAACAGCTTCTGGCCTGGACACAGTTTTCACCTCACCGTCACATTCCTGTCTATTCTTCGGACGAACTCAAAATAATGGGCATACCTCCACCCCTCGAAAGTTATCGCTGACTCAGCCATGTTTATGCAGCACTGCACGTGGAGATGTGCAAGATGCAAGTCGCGCAGATTACGTACATATAAACCTGTGGCGGAAAGCCCTCTTGTTTGTCAGTGTGATTATGACTGATTTTATAAAAGTAACGAAGTAACGCGTGTAAGGGAGAAATAGACTGTTATAAAGAGTATATTTTCTTCAAGAATGTTCTTAGTATGATACAAAATACCTATTGTTTTTGACAGTTTAGTCTGTACATATTTTATATGGTGCTTCCAATTGAGTTTTTCGTCAACAAGCACCAACTTTTTCTATCTCTGTATTGCAAATCCGTATAATGCAGTCATTTCTACTCTCAGACTTTGTATTGAATAACATGTCATTTGTTTTGGCCACATTAAGGGATAATTTATTAACTGCAAACCAGTTACATAGTATTTTTATTTCTGCATTCACAATTTTAACAAGATCGCCAAGATTATGATGGGAGCAGAGAATTCAAAGTTCAGGTTCAGCCTCAATATATTTGGGGAGAATTAAAATGAGCCGTCTTTATTTGTAGACAGCCAAGCCCCCTCCTGTGTTCGCAGTGGCATTTTTATATGTACAAAAGTGGTGGGGCACAAAAAACGTAGATGTCTATATATAAGCTTCTGCAGTGAGGTTCATGGCTGGTGAGGCACTGGCACTGACTTTTCAAGTTTACAAATATTATATTTGGACCTAAATCAAAATATAATATTATTTTCAAAAGCTTTTTTTGTCCGATGCTTCGATTAATTTTAAACAGACAGTTCAACAAAAGGATACCCAAAAAAGGTTATTTTATCATTTAAATATTGAATTCTTCTCTCTTAGTAAGATCCCATTTTCAATACAATTGCAGTCTTACCTTGACTTGAAGATGAAGTCCATTTTGTTACACGGCACGGACACGGCAGTGTGTTACAAAGGTTTTATTTGGAGGAGATAATCCGGCTGGAGAGTATCCACTGGAGCGTAATCCATTGAAGAGTATCCTCCGGAGTTGTAATCCACTGGAACGTAATCCACTGAAGCGTAATCCTGGAGCACAAGAAGAACAGGTAAGAATATATTCAGGTGTAGCGAAAATAGTCACTATACTTTAAGAAGGCTGAGAAGGCTAAGAGTTTTACCACTGGGGTTTAACAACGATCTGGCGCTGACAGGTTGTGGAGCCTCCGCTGATATACCATCTGTAATGGCTGATGGGAATCAGGTGTGTTGCAGAGGAGAGCGCTCAACTGTTTGCAGCTGGTGGAGATTTGAGCCGGGAGCCAGGAGTGACAGGCACCACGCCCACACAGACAGGGAAAGGGAAAACACACACACAAGGAAGGTGGCTGGAGAATGCAACCACCACACATTTGCCTATCCTTCTGGACAAAAATCTCTTACTTTTTTGTAAAAGTCCTCCTTATCTTCTTGTAGTTTCAAAAGTCTATCTATAGAAAATTATAAAAGTAGGGTAGACATGTGGATATTATCCGGCTGAACAAAACGTGCATTTATCTAACAGGTACGTTTCCCACAGATCTTATTTTGAGCTATTTTCTAAAATCCCATGGAGAAATATCATTGCTTTTTTGTGGAGGGAAGCCATGCGCAGCTTACTTCCTGGTTTTAGGATGCGTCTCTCTCCTCCTCTTCACACACCACACTTTTCGCGACACACGTACTTACATCCAATCAGCTCTGAATTATGTGAGATGACGTATGGTGGGGATGGCAGCTCAATGCCCCTATGGTCATTATGTTTTTGCCACACACATTAAATAGGACAATACTCTGAGCATGCGTAGTGTCGTTTTTACAGTCACCGTTCACTTAGACAGTGAGAGGGAGGGGCAGGATCTGGTTTTGTCCCACATGGCTCTAAACAGCTCAATAGGCACACACTGTAGACACTAATTAGAAGAACACAGATAAAAACAGCAATGTACAGACGAATCAGATGATTAAACATGATCTTAAAATATATTTTATATATGTTGTTATTTGGGCTGTGCCCACCTGCCCCTAATGACCAGTCGCCACTGTGTGTTCGGTGAAGCATTAGATGCTTACAAATCCAATGTAGGATATAAACACGACTAAACTGCAATGATAGCAAAGCTGTGGCTTGGGTTTTTGGGGTAATAAAGTCCAATGAGTGGCATCTGAGGAAGATGAAAAAATGTAAATTAAACATTGTTGAGAAAATGCTGCATCTCTTGCATTTATTGACATAGAGGAGCCTTATTGTTTACCTTTTTAATATGATTTTTTGTAATTTTCAATTGCTTGGTTTTCATGAAATTAGCCTGTTTTCCTATTAAAGTGTAACAGATTGATGCATCTCCCCAGATCATCTTAAAGGCTTCGGAATCCCCCCCCCCCCCCCCATTGTAGTTAAAAAACTGTCAAAACTAGGGCCCCCAAACAGCATCTTGCATAGGGCCCCCAAAAAGCTAGAAACGGCCCTGGCTGCAGCCGTGCAGCTGAGAGGGAGAAAGTCACAGCTTTGTGTCTATAGCTTTAACTCACACCACCGCCGTCTCTATTAAAAAGGAGATGGTCTAAAAGCACTCGTTGTTTGTGACGTCTTCTACATTGCTGGCAAGGCCGGGGCAGCGCGAGGTGCGTGCATCACCCGATGCGCCACAGCTCTCTACTTTGCTGGAGGAACATTCTCTACATTGCTTGGAAGCGTTCCCTACATTATTGCTAGAGGAGCTGGTGGTGATCCGGGGTGCATACATTCAATTATAGGCGAATTGATCATGGGTGGGCAGTGGCAAGCAAGTGTAGAACAAAACTGTGTTTCATCGTTGTGGTGAACTCGATAGCAAGTGTATAGGCTGGTCGTGTTGGACTACAGTTAACTGTGCTGTTTTGGAGAGAAAGGGTAGCGGAAGAAAGTCGATGTTCTCCTGGTCGGGGGTTCATATCGCCACTAGAATAGAGTAGTGGTTGTCGCAAGAGGATAAGCTAGTTATCGCTTTTGGACGGTCTTCAGGCACGATCTTAGCACTTGCGAGTCAAGGTGCCCCATCTATAATTCCCTACCCCCTCTGAAACCTCTTAATTCGGACTAAATTGAGCTGGATGAACTTTGCTGTCACGCTAGTGTTTGTTGCGAGTTCATGTTTGTTTGTCTAATTGTTTGTATGGGGGTCTATATTGGTTTGTCCTACCCGCCGTCTTATGTATGTTTTGTGTAACAACTAATAATGATCAGTCCATAGCCCAGGGTAACATAAACTAAACTTTAGTTATCTCACCAAAAGTAATGACTTGAGAAAAATAAATAATATAAAGATGTTAAAGCAAAATTATATATTATAGTATAAATGTGCTGCAAATGAAAATATATAGCAAAAGAGTGTTTGTATGTCCTGCAATCTGAGTGTGCAGAGGAACATGTAAACAAGAAGCATACTGTTCAGGGTGTGCGCTGTAGGTGTAAGAAGAAATTAGATGATATTGCTTTAACAATACATTTTAAATTGTATTGCTGGTATGTTAAGATAATCTTTGTGACCCTTGTATAAACCCTATGCCCCGTCTTACACCCTGAGACCCTCAGAGGCATCACTGCTGGTCGTAAATACCTGCCTGAGGAGATCAGGGTTGCAAAAAACATCTGTCTGCTCAATTAGGTCAATGTTGTATTATTTGTTTCATTTATTCTTAATCTATGTATTGTATGGTAATAATAAATAACAACGTAATGTATTGAACACATTCCGAAACAAAGCAGATAAGACAGAACTAGACTCAGACATAATACTAATTGTTATTGAAACCTTTTGCGCTGTTGCTGCAAAATGGAAACTTTGTTGATTGTCTATTCCAACTGGCCACTGATAATTGATATAAGTTGAAGTTCAATTACAGTTTTAAAAATAGTTTAAACATTCTTTATTAAAACTGTTTCAAATGATTTCTAGTACAATTGGTCTACAGACATTACTACAATTCTAATAGTTGTTAAACTACTGAGCTTATGAACAACAGAGTAAAGGTCGCTGGTTAAGCCAGGAATCAATATATTTGTTGAGGTTTTTTATTGTGTGCATAATAAATGTGTTAAATGAATTGAGCACATTTTTTTTTACAGGAATATAATATTGCAATCTCTTTAAGATCATTAATTGCAGTTCCAAGATAGATGTTGTTTTCCCTGAGCCTCTCCTTCACAGGCCCACACAATAAATCATGAGACTTCCAAATCCTAACAGACAGAGATCAGTATCACTTTGTGTTGCAAGCCAAATCCATGAAGAGGTTCTACTTGGCCCAATTTCAATACCATAAAGAGAGTATTAACCCCGCTCAAGCTAAATGTCAATGTCTTTAATTAAGTGTTTGATTTAAAAGAATTCCAGTCTAGTTTATTTGGAGTTCAGTCTAAGCTACGAATTGTTTCTCATAAACATTCTCACTGCTGTCCCAATGTTTTAAACCTTGGGCAGACAAGCTGCTCACACACACACACCACCCACCACAGCACACCACACACACACCACACACAACACACACACACACACACACACACCCACACACACACACACGCAACACACACGCAACACACACAATAACCCCCCCCCCCCACACACACACACACACACACACACACAACACCACACACACACACAACACACCACACCCAGCACACAAGCCACATCAACCCCCCCCCCACACACACACACCAACACACACACACACACACACCACTATTGCCTCTTTATTATTATGTGTTATTAGTAATTCCAAGATTAATTATTTAATTAAATGTGCTACATAAGATAACATACTGAAGCTTTGACTTGATGATTTTGTTCACAACATTAGACCTTGTCCTCTAATCTCTACTAGAATAAGATACGTGTGCATGTTTGGGTGTTTTAACACTCCCGTAATGTACCTAATCTTGTTGTCCTTTTCATTACAGAGCTGGGAAAATTGTGTATTGCTTAGATTCTGATCCAATTTTGACTGACTTTAGTTCTAATGTTGTTAATTTGATTTCAACCCATAAGTAATTATTTAAATTAACTCCAAATTTCACATGATGATGGATTAGTGTTCCACATTTTTCCCACTAATTTGTTTTATGATTAGGCGAAAGGTAAAGAGAGACATTGATGACCTTCACTAAAAGTCACCCAGTTATGCCCTGCTACAGTCCGGCTGAGTGCAGTCACAGAGATTCTATGGCTGCTCTACATGACATTAATGGTCTGGTCCGAGAATGGACACCATTTCCTGCTCCCAGAGAGAATGACACTCCTCAAACTGAACATTACAGCCGTTGATACTGTCTCACGTGGGTCTGCTCCCCCCCCCCCACCGAGCCATGAACTGAAAGCTTGACATCTGCTTTGAACACTTGGAAGCCTCCCTGTCACACCAGCTCCAACCCTTGGGTCAGTCAGATGGGGGGCATTTGGTTCAGATACATGACTCTTGTTACCACAGAGTGTGTTGTTTTTTAAGGCTATTCATACTGCTATGCAGGGGATGCCTGTAGGTTTGCAAGCTGTTAAAAGCCCCTACTATTTTTAGTATAGGCCTAATGCAGTGACGAGCCGTGACTTGTATACCTAGGCCCTCTGACCCCCCCCCCCTTCCCTTTCCCTTGAAAAAAAGAAGAGTTATTACGTCACACCGTATACTTCAGCGGAATATCAAAACAGCGGTCCGGGGTGCAAAACGCATTAATGACAGCGACCCTCTACCACACAAAACAACACCATTTATATAAACACCGATCATGACAGGGCACCCACAGCCAATGAATTAAGTCGGCACGGCGGCCCACATTGAAAATGACTTAGGCCTACCTTCGATGATCAAATCACTTAAACACAAAGTCCATCCTCCTGTCATTTTGGATGAAGCACTTGATGGCGGGGTCATGCAGCTGATCCTTTGCCACTCCAGTTATCATTGTAACTCAATCTTGACTCGGTTAATAATTTTGCAAACGATGTCATCTCTATCACTGAAGTGAGCCATGTGAACGAATTATGCTAATCGTAAATCTATCGATAGATTTATGATTCGAAAATAATAAAAGTAGGGTAGACATGTGGATATTATCCGGCCTGAAACAAAACGTGCATTTATATAACAGGTTCGTTTTCCACAGACCTTATTTCAAGCTATTTTCCAAAATCCTATGGAAGAAATCCCATTGCTTTTTGTCGAGGGAATTCGATCGAAGCTTACTTCCGGATTTTAGGACGCATCACTGCACCCCTTCCATAGACCTCACAGCGGGCGGAACCTGTCATAATTGTCCGCGAAAATAAAGCCCGCCCATTTAGAGGGAAGATATGATTGGTCAATTGTACTGTCATTTGACATTACTCTCTCATTGAGTTTACTATAGCGGGCCCTCTGTGAATGTAGAGAGGGACCAACAAGCTCTCCCGTCTTCACAGTAACTCGCAGAGACGGCATTTAACCCTTCACATTCCAACAGAGACTGAACAGACAGATTCGAAGGATTTATTTATTTGGAAAATGTTATTTTAAATACAATTAAATCAAGTTATTTTGGTAAAACTAATATACAATATATTAAAAATTAATATTTGAAAACATTAAAAAAAAATGTTTTTTTTAATGTTTTCAAATATTATTTTTTAGAATATCTTAGGCCCTCACAGAGGGCCTAGAGGGCCCCTGACGGGCTCGCCACGGGCCCTAATGTCAGGGGCCTCTTACTGTCTAATTGTGATGTATTCACGTTATATGGACAATGTTTCCACCTGGTAAAGCGACCATTCTGTTCTGTTCTAACAATTCAATTTATAGTATTCTACGTCTTGTTCTCGAGTGAGGGAAACAATGGAGCGTGAGATGGGCAGGAGAATGGGAGCAGCGGGAGCGGTACTGCAGCGCTTTACCGCACCGTTGTGACGAAAAGGAGCTGAGCCAGAAGGCAAAGCTCTTTGTCTGCCGGGCCATTTTTCGTTCCTACCCTCACCTATGGTCATGAAGGAGGGTCATGACCGAAAGAACGAGATTTCGGATACAAGCGGCCAGGATGGGTTTTCTCCGCAGGGTGGCTGGTGTCTCCCTTAGGGATAAGGTGAGAAGTTCGGTCATCAGGGAGGGACTCAGAGTTGAGCCGCTCCTCCTTCGCGTCGAAAGGAGCCAGTTGAGGTGCTTTCGGGCACCTAGTTAGGATGCCACCTGGGCGCCTCCCTAGGGAGGTGTTCCAGGCACGTCCAGCTGGGAAGAGACCAAGGGGTAGACCTAGGACCAGGTGGAGGGATTATATCTCTTCGCTGGCCTTGGGATCCCCCAGTCAGAGCTGGTTGATGTCACCAGGGAAAAGAAAGTTTGGGGCTCTCTGCTGGAACTGCTACCCCCGCGACCCGACCACGGATAAGCGGGAGAAGATGGATGGATGGATGGATGGTATTCTACGTCGAAACAATCTGATTTTATTGTTTCCAATGATAACGTCACCTTAAGTGGAGGGATGCAAACCTGTTTTGAAATGTAAGGTTTTGATTTTGTTTGACATTTCTCAGTAATGACACCCTCAGACACCCACTATCATTCATGCTATGCCATCGGTAGTAACTCAGGTGTTGAGGGGGATGAAGCTTTTCCTCCTGCATCAGATATGCTTTGTTTTTCAACAAAGGTATACATTTCCTGCATAACATCTGTTTCTCACAATTGTTTTTTGTAAGCTGCACACAGGTGATACTGAGTCTTCTCGAGTAATGGATTATGATCTATACCAGGGGTGCCCAACCTTTTTTGAACCGAGAGCTACTTTTAAAGTTGCCAGTCTGCCGAGATCTACCAGTCCAAATAGAGAGGCGTAGCCAGCTTACTACCAGGTAAATACACACTTCTACTTCGTATAAAACTGACCTTTGTACGATTAATACTAAATAAAATACTGCAGATCCTTTATCTTACCTCTTTCTAATCTACACACATACACGTATTTAACTGAAGTTACACAACAGTGTTGTTGATACAGAGTTGGAGTTTATTCACACGTCACATACTACAGTGGGTAATGTTTTCAAGAAACATTGAACAGTGCTGCCACATATGACACAGGGAAAAAAGAAAAGACTCTGAACCCTTTCTTTGCCATTATAAAAATAGTGTTGCTACAAAAGTATAAATTAGGCTTACTAATAAGACAACTCAGATCTGAAGCTACACAGGAATCTGCTGCCAACGTGCAATAAAAAAGACAAAATTAATAGAATCAAACCCTTTTTTGTAGCATTTTAGTAGAGTATAAAAAGAAATGGCTTTAAAGTAGGATGCAAGCAACACTAGTTTCTTAACCTGAATTGATAATAGACTATAATCAATTTAAACAGAACAGATCTTAAAGAGCCTGTGACACGAGTTTCACCCATCATCCATCAATTTGAGTAAATATTGTCCCCTTGAAAACCGTTACTGAACTGATTTTGGATATTTGTACTTTGATAACCATTAATCTGCCCTTCAATGTTGACAATTTTCTGGATCTTCTCGGGGATTCTTCAAGTCCCGCCAAATGATGGGTGACGTCATTGCGGGCACAGCGCTCCAGCTGCACCGTTCAGGATCCCAGCAATCTGCATGTAAACCCACGATGGCGCACACAGCAGCAAGCTCAGACAGCGATGACAGTTTAATTTTGAACGTGTCTGAGAGCTCATATGAGGCTGAAGGATCGGTTTATGTTGTATGTATCTGTTTAGGAATGAGGTGCGTCAATATGGGCGATCATATGGTCATGTAGCCAGTGGTGGAATGGGACTAAAAATCATCCCGGGACTCTCGACCAGCCCACTTCGGTACCGCTAGTAAATTGTCAACGGGGGGAGTGGGGATGTCAGGGGCGGCGGGTGCTGTAGATAGTAAATGTAAATATGTAAATATTTGTGTCACTGCATCCTGGTAAAATACAAATATAATGTATAATGTCTGTGTCTTTGACCTTAGCGCTGCTAGCCACCTGTGCCCTGTACTACGAAGCCAGTTCAACAGACCCTGGATATGTTTGAGTAACAAACAAACTAACAACAACAAACTAACACACAAGATCTCGCTAAGCGGTCCTACAACGCTGGTTATCAACTCGGTAAATCAAGCCAGGGTTTCTCTCCAGCTGAGAGCGCGTTCACGTCTAAGACACGAGTGGATCTGACTTTAATTACATTTGACTCGAGTGTTTCGTCAACATAATGTGTTGCTTAAAATAATACTTCTGCATACAGTATGTGACACTGTAAGTGTTGCACGGCCAGATACGGCTCAGCTGACTCAGATAAGGAAATATATGATATATTATGATTAGGGCCGGGACTTTAACGCGTTAATTAAGATTAATTAATTACACAAAAATTAACGCGTTAAAAAAATTAACGCATTTTAATCGCACTTATTTTTGCACAGCGGAACGTTTCTCACTGGATGTGTTTCAGGCGTACCGATTATACTGGAGCACCAACTAACGTTCATGACTTCAGCATGGGACTTCAAACAACAACAAACCACGGTGAACAATAGTCAAACATGAACGAACAAGCTGATGAGACCGCTTTGGTCGGCCCCGTGGATGGGACGTTTTGTTTTAAAAAACGGACGGATGGAAGCGTCGACAAGAGCACGGTTGTGTGCAAATTATGCAAAAAATAATTTGCATATCACCGCAGCACATCAAGCCTAAAGTATCACCTAAATGCAAAGCATGTAGCAGCTAGCGTGGACGTTAGCCCGACTCCGAGTGCAAGGAACCACACCCTGACCCAACCCACACTCAACCAGGTGACTGGTTTCAGGGCCAGGATAAGGAAGTCCACGTCTGAGAGAATAACCAGCTCCCTGGCTCACTGGACTGCACTCGACTGTAGACCACCTGGAGTCACATCCATGTGGAAACTGCTTCTCACTGTTCTCAGGTCAAATATGTATATTTGATTAAAAATGCGATTAATTTCGATTAATTAATTACAAAGCCTCTAAGATTAATTTTTTTAATCGAGTCCCGGCTCTAATTATGATATTATATGATCGATGATCTGATTGATGATGTAATATGAATGATAAGTGTGACACGTCGGCATCTTCTCTGCATACGGCAGTTTAAACTGTATTTCCTTTATCCTGTAATATGACTTGAGAGATTTAAACTCCGCACACTGAGTTGATCTCTTTTCTATAGACGCCGGAGGCGGGCAGCGTCAGGTAAAAGAAGTTATTTAGCCTTCTCAAACCTGAGCCTCACGCGCCGCCTATGGGGGATGTGCTAGTGACTTATCCGACCGGCCCACTTCGGTACCGGCCCATCGGGATTCGTCCCGATGACCAGTCCGCCACTGCACCCACAGTCCGCCACTGCACCCAGCCCACGTAAACTGTCAACGCGGGGAGCCTCGCTGCGGGGAAACGGTGGACCTAGTGTCCCGATCGGAGTGGGAATAATAATAATAATCCGTGCATTTTATCCATTAATTTCCCCAACATTGTGGTAAAAAAAACACGTTTAATCCATGTGGTACAGTACTACAACTACAAAAAGCATCGGTTTGTTTTCTCATCAGGAAATGCAGACCGGCACAAACAAACGATTTGTAATCATCATCCTCACGATCATTTAATGAGCATCATATGTTCGCTGCATTGACATGAAAGCACTAATACATGTAGTTTCATCCACTTGAGTTTACAACTACAAAAATAATCGATTTGTTTTTATATCACATCCGACGGGAGGAAATTCAGCAGGTCTCACTACCGATTTTTAATCCTAATGTAATCATCATCTTCACCACGATCATTTATGTTTATGTCGCCGAATTGACATGAAAGCACTGACACATATGAATATACTGTAGTCAACTTCATTAAAACGTTATTAACGTGCCTAAACTCAGTAATTCACCATTTCTACGCATTCAATCACACTTTGTCCGTGTTTGGCTCTCTCGCCGCACAGAGAAGCGTTCCCGCATTGACGTCACTTCCGGCTTCCCCCAAAACTTCAAAATGAATCGAAGGAATTTCCCCGCGATGTTCGAAATTATTGATATTTAACGGAACGGTATCGCTTTTTCTTTTTTAAACTGACGGTTCGAGATGACTAGTAGCCCAATATTTCATTGCACAACAGTTGTTGGGATGCTGTCACAGGCTCTTTAATGTTTGCATTCTTCTTTCACAACTTTGTCGTCTTTGAAAGACTTCATGTGCAAGAACGTGACTGACACGATAAGATGCTCTGGTAGCAGCCTTGCTCTTGTTGCTGGGCCTGGTGAAAATGGACTGCTGTGCATTTAGCTGTCCTTTCAGGCCCCTCCCCTTTTGGAGCGTAGGGCAGAATTAGGAGGGAATTCCGTCTCGCAGCGTTTGTGCACTGTTTTGAAATGCCGCTCCTAAATTACCCTCTTCGATAAAGCCACGCTCGCATTGCAGATGAGACAGATGGACTTTGAATTGGAATAGATACAAACATAATCATCCTCCCACTCGGAGTGAAAATTATATATTTTGGGCTTTTTTGCTTCTGCCGTAATAACGGTCTTGTGTGTGTGCGGACTATCACTCCTGTACACGGACAACGTCAGCGAACTAGTGCCCACTGCCCACCAGCCACGCCCCGACACATGGGGTCACGCCGGCCAATCACAAAGCTTTGATGCGTTCAAGTGCATTATTCTGGCACAGGAAGATTATGTTACAGGACATTAACGATAAAACAGAATGTTGTTGTTCTATTTTTAGACACATCTCGCGATCGACTGGTTGGGCACCCCTGATCTATACCATGCTTACATGCATGGGCGTAGGAAGCATTCTGCATGTGGGGGGGACATTTTTAACGGATGGGGGTCCTCCCCCACGAAAAAAAAAATAGATTTCCGGTATTCTGGATGCTAAACCTTGAGTTTATGTTCTAAAACTTAATATTTGCATTGTGTATCATATGTTGACGCCGGGCTGTGTTTCAAAGCACTTGACTACAATCTCTGCCATTATGTGTAAATAAATTACAATGATTTGAGGGTGCATTGTGGATTTACAGTTTGAAAGTGAGCATAGCCTAGGACGAATATGGAGTCAGATCAGTCTCAATTAGGGCTGGGCGATTTTTTCGGTTTTCACGATTAATTTGCATTTTTACTTTCCTACGGTTTGTGAAATGGCTGAACCGAAAAATCGCGATTTTAAAACATTTCTAGACTCCCCAGTTTTGTTTTGCTTTAAGGGACTCCGTAGTAGCTTACTCTCTCACTTTCCAGAACGCGCACAAAACTCAGCCACATTGCCTGTGACTACCCGATCTGCAGCTCTGCCCGATCTGCTGTTGTTATGCTGTGTTCGTTGTTCGTTGTTGAGCATAACAGAGGACTCAGACATTGTACATTACATATATAACTAAACACGCCTTTTCTCCTCCTTATCTCTTTCATGACTTTGCATTTAATATGGTTTTGAACGCTGTAATCAATACTCAAGACAGGAAAAACTTCACGGCTGGTTTCATTTCTGGTAGTTCCGGATGTTGTCTCATGCTACCCACGTCTGTAAACAAACGTATTCAAATAAACTGTACCTTCATTTAATATTCAGCAATAATAATATCTCAACGTCTATACAGTAGTTGTAGTGTTGAAATCAGTAGGTTTCGGTGTGCAACACTCCGTGTCATATCGCTACTAAATTCACCTCTATAGTAAATGGTATATTAGCCACATGCTAAATGCTAACCGGAGATGAAGGATTTTCAGAATAAAAGCTTAACAACTGCGCACGAGAACTTCTGGTTTTTCAGTATAAAACAGCATTTAAACTGACGGTATGTTTAAGGTACTTTATGCCATCAAAAACATTGATTTTAATTTATAACACTGTGCGCATAACACTGTGCTGCAGATCGGGTAGTCACATAGCCTACTACAATCACATTCACCGCTTCACCGACAGATGTACCATAAAAATGTCCACGAACACAGATGAAGAACTCATTCCTAAAAAAGGTGCTACTTCAGTTGTATGGAAGTGGTTCGGGTACAAGCGGTCATACATAGAACAAACAACTGTTCTGTGTAAGGTCTGTAGAAAGACAACTTCCTAGAAAGTTAAAGGGATGTTATTTTGTTTGAGGGTATTTTTTTATTATTCATTTCATTATCATTATTTATTATTTGTTGTATTTTATTTTACAAGTTTTTTCAGGGATGGCCTACAAGAGATTTTTTTTTCAGTTTGATTTAAAAAAAATCTTTGCACATTAATGACAGCCAAGTGCCGTGGTGCTGTTTTTATTTTATTTTTTTTATTCTTGAACAACTGATTTGTTCACATAGGCCTAGACTACTTGGTAATCTCATTTATTTTTATTGTGTTAATAAAGAAAATATGTATTTAAATTTTGCCTTGGTCTGGTTTGTTTAGAAAAAAACAGAAAAAATCGAGGTTTAAATCGAAAATTGTCCATTAGTTAGAAAAAAATCGAGATTTTATTTTTAGGCCAAATCGCCCAGCCCTAGTCTCAATATTAATAAATGCACACGAGGATTCACAAATGTATTTCGGGATTTATATATAAATGACTCTCTCCAAAAAAATACTTTTCAATGTACACAAAAATATTTATTGTTGCATATAAATGTACAAAAATCCACAGATAAAAAAAGTTTCACAAATATAGGCATATTTCTGACATATAAATATTTCTTGTTTTAAGTAATGTAAAAGAAAACCACAATCAGTTATAATTTTCATAGTTTCCTGTTAAAAAAATGTTCAAATAAATGTTGCTCTTCTGTCTATATTGTTCATATGATACCCCTTGACTGAAATGTTTCCTGTTCAATATCCCCACTGATTTCCTTAACATTCTGGGATGAGAGACCACATCACAATTGACTCTAAACTGTCATTTCCCTTTCATCACTCACCTCAGCAATGAAACTCTCTCCACTGTCCCTGTGTTCTGCCTCTGACTCACTCTCAAGCGCCTAGATGTCAAGAGAGGTGGTGAAGTGATCATTATTTATTGAGCAGTATACTCTTTCACATTGAATCATAACAAGTCATACTGAATGTAAATACAACTGACTCTAAAGTAAGTCCCAGTCTGTGACATTGGACATTTTGAAGACGCAAAGTCCCAAGCAGTAGGTAGAATATTAGCTAGTCTATGTAATGTGCGCAGAAAATAAATAGTTAACTGAATATTGGGATGGAAATTGCCTATAAGCACTCAGTAAAACATAAACACACACAAAAAGCTTCTGAATGATAAGAAGTATAATTAAAACATAATGCACATTACCATTTTGAGAGAGAGTACCGAAGTTAAAGAACTCAGAAAATAATCTCTTATCGAACTGAGGCTCCAGTAAAACACACTGACTGCGTCTCTACATGGACATCATGGTGTTTACATGAGCACAGAGAGATCGGGTTATTCATGTTCCCTGTTTACATGATAAATACTAGTAACCTGGCATTTCGATGCCTTTTATCATCTAAACTTTTCAGTATTTGTATCTCTCTATCATGACATAAAGACGAAACTCCTCCGCCGCCATCACTGTTAACTGATTAACTGCTACCAGCTGATGACTTACTTTCCTCTTCTTTGAAAAAAATGTTCTTATGTCCATGTTGTCTGGGGGAGAAAACATATCAAACCAAGAGATCGTCAGCTTTGATTTTCTCTGTATTAACCATTTCCTGAACACTTGGTGTGTGTGTCTTACCTCCGCTACCGTCATCGCTTCATACAACAGATCTGAGCTGTCCACCTATGGCAACACTCCTTGAACATGCGCGCTATGGGAGAATCTGCCTTGGTACAAAGTAGCAGTGAAAACATGGTACGGAGTTTCATTGATTTGGGCATTCTCTCAATAAGCAAGTGGAATGGATTTGATAGTGAAGCACTGACACAGCGCTCTACAAAGTGCGGCGAGTGGATAGACCGATTCACGGACTTTTCACATGGTAAAAGTGGGGGGGTCTAAACTAATCGTTTGAAAAAGTGGGGGGGACTTGTCCCACCCTCATATAATGGCTGCGACGCCCATGCTTACATGGACTCCTACGTTTTATTTCATGTGTAACATAAGTGTGAGAAGAGAGAGATGGGGGAGTGCGAGAAGAGGGAGATGAGGAAGTGGAAGAAGAGAGAGATGAGGAAGGGAGAGAAGAGGGGGATGAGGAAGTGAGTAAAGAGAGAGATGTGGAAGTGAGAGAAGAGGGAGATGAGGAAGTGGAAGAAGAGAGAGATGAGGAAGGGAGAGAAGAGGGGGATGAGGAAGTGAGAGAAGAGAGAGATGGGGAAGTGAGAGAAGAGGGAGATGAGGAAGTGGAAGAAGAGAGAGATGAGGGAGAGAAGAGGGGGATGAGGAAGTGAGTAAAGAGAGAGATGGGGAAGTGAGTAAAGTGGGAGATGGGGAAGTGAGAAATGAGGGAGATGAGGAAGAGAGGAAAGAGAGAGATGAGGAAGAGAGAGGGATGAGGAAGAGAGAATAGAGAGAGATGAGGAAGAGAGAGGGATGAGAAAGAGAGAATCGAGAGAGATGTGGAAGAGAGAATAGAGAGAAGAGGGAAGAGAGGGATAGAAAAGAGAGAAGAGATATTTGCGAGTTGCATACTGATACTGCGTCTTCTCGATTAATAGCTTATAGACGATACCATGTTTCAAATAGACTCCTACGTTGTTATTACATATGTGACATATGTAAGAAAAGAGAGAGGAGAGTCAATTATATTGAGTAATTGTCGGGATTATTATGTCATGTCACGTTTCTATGTCTAGGTGTGGGTGTTTTTCCGTTCTCCTTGTCATGTTTTCCTCTTGTCTGGTCTCTTTTCCCTGTGTTTTCATGTCTGTCGTTAGTTTCCCTGGTGTGTCTAAGTTCCTGAGTGTTTTCACCTGTCACTCCTTATGTGTCTCCTGTGCTCATCAGTGTCAGCCCCGCCCCTGATTGTTCCTACCTGTGTCTAGTTACCCTGTGTTTAAATTCCCCTGTCTCCCAGTGTTCAGTGTCAGTTCGTCTTGTCTATTGTCATGGTAAGGCCTATGCTCCTGGTACTCATGAAAAGTCTTTGATTCCTCACTGCGTGAGCGCATTCATTTTTTGTTCTCTGTTTTTTGTCATCTCGACTAGAGTTTTGGTGGTTACCTTTTTTGTTCATTTTTGCCAGTCATGGAAAAATAAAGTATCTTACAATACTTTACCTCTGTCTCCCTGTCTGCAATTGGGTCCAACATCCTAAGTGCCTGAGATCTTAACAGAACGAACTGACCAGAATATGGACCCAGCGGATATGGAAGATTTTGAGTTAGATCTGTTCGATCTAGACTTTTCCCTTCAATGTTCTCATGCCGAGTGGAAAGGAACTTCTTCCAGAAAGGACAAAGAAGCTATTCTCGAGAGGGCACGAATGGAGGTGGCCGAAATGCCTTGGTTGAGGAGTTCGTTGCCGGAGTGGTTACAGCTTTTCACAAGTTGTCCTGAGGACTGGTCCGAGGCATCTAACCCTTTCCTCGGATCCGACTACGGTCCTGTTGGAGGTCCACGGAGTCTCCAAAGAGCCTCTAGGAGACGCAGGGCCAGGATTCCAGCCCGTGCTCCAACAGCCATGATCCCGGTGTGGGATTCCCAGTCTGCTAGCGCCAGGCATGCTAGCTCCCTGTCTCCCAATTCCCAACCTGGCACCATATGCCTCGGTGGGATCCATCTGAACGCCAGCTCCCCATGTCCTGTCGGCGTACCGACTGACACAAGTTCCTTCTCAAGACCCATGTCAAGTCCCCTCTCGACTTCCCTCTCAAGTCCCCTCTCAAGTCTCCTCTCCAGTTCCCTCTCGAGTCTCCTCTCAAGCTACCTCTCGAGTCACCCCTCAAGTCACTCCTCAAGTCCCCTCTCGAGTTCCCTCTCAAGTCCCCTCTCAAGTTCCTACCCAAGTCCCCTCTCAAGTTTCCTCTCAGATCCCCTTTCGAGTCTCTACTCGAGTCTCCTCTCAAGTTCCCTCTCAGGTCTCCTCTCGAGTTCCCTCTCAGGTCTCTTCTCGAGTCTCTTCTCGAGTCCCCTCTCAAATCCCCTCACGAGTCCCCTCTCAAAACACTTCTCAAGTCCCCTCTCAAGACACTTCTCAGGTCCCATCTCGAGTCTCTTCTCAAGTCCCCTTACAGGTCCTCTCTCGAGGCCCCTCTCAAGGCCCCTCTCCAGTTCCCTCTGGAGTCTCCTCTCGAGTTCCCTCTCGAGTCTCCTCTCCAGTCCCCTTTCGAGTCCCCTCTCAAGTTCCTACCCGAGTCCCATCTCAAGTTCCTACCCGAGTCCCCTCTCAAGTTCCTACCCGAGTCCCCTCTCACTCTCAAGTTCCTACCCGAGGCCCCTCTCAAGTTCCCTCTCGAGTCTCCTCTCGAGTTCCCTCTCGAATCTCCTCTCGAGTTTCCTCTCGAGTTCCCTCTCCAGTCACCTCTCGAGCCCCCTCTCAAGTCACCTCTCGAGTCTCCGATCAAGTTCCCTCTCAAGATTCCTCTCAAGTCACCTCTCAAGTCAACTCTCAAGTTTCCTCTCGAGTTCCCTCTCAAGCCCTCTATCGAGTTCCCACTCAAGTCCCTACTCACGTGTCGTTGGAGGTTCCGCTGGGGGTCCTGCCAACTCTATGTCCTGTGCCGTTGGAGGCCCCGCCGACTACTCTCCTGCCGGGGGTCCTGCCAACCCTAAGTCCTGTGCCGTTGGAGGCCCCGCCGACTACTCTCCTGCCGGGGGTCCTGCCAACCCTGTGTCCTGTGCCGTTGGAGGCCCCGCCGACTACTCTCCTGCCGGGGGTCCTGCCAACCCTGTGTCCTGTCCCGTTGGAGGCCCCGCCGACTACTCTTCTGCCGGGAGTCCTGCCAACCCTGTGTCCTGTGCCGTTGGAGGTCCCGCCGACTACTCTTCTGCCGGGGGTCCTGCCAACCCTATGTCCCGTGCCGTTGGGGGTCCCACCGACTACTCTTCTGCCGGGGGTCCTGCCGGCCCTGTGTCCTGTGCCGTTGGGGGTCCCACCGACTACTCTTCTGCCGGGGGCCCTGCCAGCCCCGTGTCCTGTTTCGTTGGAGGCCTCAACATCACCTGTTTCACTGGGGGTGCTGCCAACTCCTTGTCCTCTTCCGTGGGGGATCTTGCCGACACCTGTCCCACCGGCTCCGGTTCCTGTCCGGTCAACACCGGCTCCTGCCCGGTCCCCTGAGAGCTGTGGTCTTCGCCCATCCTCGAACTCTGCCTTGCCCCCGGGTGGTCCGCCCGAGACCCCCTTTTTGAACTCTGCCTTGCCCCCGGGCCGTCCGCCCGAGACCCACTCCTCGAACTCTGCCTTGCCCCCGGGCCGTCCGCCCGAGTTCCCCTTTTTGAACTCTGCGTTACCCCCGGGCCGTCCGCCCGAGACCCCATCCGTGGTCTGTGCCTTGCACCCGGGCCGTCCACCCGAGACCCCTTCCTGGTCCTCTGCCGTGCCCTGGGCTGTCAGTCAAGAACATTTATTTCTCAAACCTATGTTTTATGGAAGAGGAAATGTATTTCTGATAAACTAATCTTTTATCAAACGGTAAATGGTTAATTAATATAACATTTAGAATCATTGAGAAGGGGTCATATCCACAGGGACGAGCTCACCTTTAACTTCAAATAAAATGTCTCTGCTTTGGACTGATGAGTATATGATTCTTGCATGTTAAATGACACAAACCTTACATTTATGCATGTGCATGGGTCAAGAAGGCTCCCAAATAATTCTGAGGGGCCTATCCTATTTTTGTAATTAAATGATAATGTGCTAATCCATTACCTTGAGTTGTCTTCACTCAGGAAAACATCCCTATCAAGTGTTAACCCAATAACTAGGACAGCTCTGAAGGCCAAGGGTCAGAGAGAGAGGGTCACACTCTCCGGCTGGAGAGAGCACCCCAGCCAAGGGCAAGGAGGCACGAGGTCGTTCGAGATGAGAGGATTCTAATCTTCAACTTTCTGAGGAGATGGGATGCTTCTTCATCTTTCTGCTCGGTGGGCTCAAGCAGACAACCCTGCAGGACGAGCGAGGGCTTCAGAGGCTTCTATAATACAAGGTTCCTTGTTTCTTGGAGGAGTTTGATGTCTTCCTAACCTCTCCCATCACGGGGGGGGCACCTGGATGCGCCACTTGGAATACGCAGTTCAATCAATCAATCAATCAATCAATGTTTATTTATATAGCCCAATATCACAAATGTTACATTTGTCTCAGTGGTCTTCACAGTGTGTACAGAATATCAGTATGACAATACGACACCCTCTGTCCTTAGACCCTCACATCGTTGCACTGCTCTCAAGCAGATAGCAGAAGGAATGCAGGCAGATGAGCCTCCATTTCACTGGGGGGATCAACTACAGTGCTCACTGAATGAGCCACACAAAAGCAGAGCAAACGGGGGGGGGTTGAAATATGGCGCTTTGATGAAGAAGAGTTTGAGCCAATCAGCACCTCAATGCTAATCTACAGTATCAGGATGCCTTTACACACCAGACACTATGTGGAGTCGGTGTGTAGTTATGCTAAAATCTTCTCTGGTCCCCTCCCCAATCTGATCAATGATGACATGTATAGCCGCATGTCATAATTTCAGCGCTGGTTGTCTTGGTGGTGCCCAGCAAACAATGTGGGCTTCGTAAATAATTGGACAGCCTTCTGGGGAAAACCTGGTCTGATTAAGAGAGACGGCATTCACCCTACTTTGAAAGGTGCAGATCTCATTTCGGCAAACATTTCAGGGCTTTGTGGACATAATCCATGACAAACTGGAGTTGAGACCAGGAGGCAGAGTCGCAGTCTTACACGCTTCTCTGCGCTCTCTCCTAGGCAGTCACCCATAGGAATCCCGAACCCAATAAAATACCCAATATTAGCGGTGTGTGTGTCTGCCCAAGGACAATTTAAGGTAAAACCTAATAGAGGTGTCATACATAATAACCTAATAAAAGTAAATGTAACAACTACTACAGTGCAACAAAACAGGAAGATTAAATGTGGTCTCTTAAACATAAGATCTCTAGCATCTAAAGCAATATTGGTAAATGATTTAATATCAGATTATAATATTGATATATGCTGTCTCACTGAAACTTGGTTGAGACATGAAGAATATGTCAGCATAAAAGAGGCCACTCCACCCATCCATGTCAACACTCATATTGCTCGAGGCACGGGCCGAGGAGGTGGAGTTGCAGCAATCTTTGACTCAAGTTTACTTATCAATACTAAACCAAAATGTAATTATACCTCTTTTGAAAGCCTCGTTTTTAGTCTTACGCATCCGACCTGGAAAACTTTGCAGCCAATCTTATTTGTTACAGTGTATCGTGCACCAGGTCCTTATTCAGAATTCTTATCAGAATTCTCTGAGTTTTTATCAACTTTGGTTCTTAAAACAGACAAAGTAATTATCGTAGGTGACTTTAATATTCATGTTGACGATGATAAAAATAGCCTTACTGTTGCATTTAACTCTATATTAGATTCTGTTGGTTTCTGTCAGAGTGTAAATAAACCAACCCACTGTTATAATCACACTCTCGACCTTGTTCTGACTTATGGTATTGAAATTGAGCAACTATTAGTCGAACCGCATAATCCTGCTTTATCCGACCATTTCTTAGTAACTTTTGAAGTACTGTTACTAGACTACAAAGCATTAGTCAAAAGCTCTTGCAGCAGAAACCTATCTGTTAGTGCTATAGCCACATTTAAGGAAGAGATTCAACCAATACTTAACTCGATAGCATGTCTGCATGTAGGGGAGGAAACTTATACAAAATGTACACCACCCCAAATTGATCATGTTGTTGATAGTGCTATAGATGCGCTGCAAATAAAATTAGACTCTGTTGCTCCTTTGAAAAAGAAGAAAATAAACAACATAGATTAGCTCCATGGCATAATGCCGAAACCCGCAAAATAAAGCAAAAGTCTAGACAACTTGAAAGGATATGGCGTTCCACTAACTTGAAGAATCTCGTTTAATTTGGCATATTACTCTCAATGAATATAAGAAAGCACTGCGTAAAGCGAGAGCAGCCTACTACTCTTCATTAATAGATGAGAATAAGAATAATGCAAGATTTCTTTTCAGCACTGCAGCCAGGCTGACAGAGAGCCACAGCTCGATTGAGCCTTCTATTCCCTTAGCACTCAGTAGTAATGATTTTATGTTCTTTTTTAACGATAAAATTGTTACTCTTAGAAACTAAATTAATGACCTCTTGCCTTCGACCAGTATAGTGTTATCAACAGCTCCCGGAATCGTAAGTTCTAATATTACACTAGATAGTAAACTAGAATGCTTTTCAGCCATTAACCTTGAACAATTACATTCAATGATTCTCTCTTCTAAACCATCAACGTGCATGTTAGACCCAATTCCAACTAAGCTGTTGAAGGAAGTTTTTCCATTAATTAGCACTTCTTTATTAAATATTATCAATATGTCTTTATTATCAGGCTATGTTCCACAATCATTCAAAGTAGCAGTGATAAAACCGCTTCTTAAAAAGCACAACCTCGATCCAGAGGTTTTAGCCAACTATAGACCTATTTCTAATCTTCCGTTCCTCTCAAAAATTCTTGAGAAAGCGGTCGCAAAACAGTTGTGTGATTACTTAAAAAACAATGATTTATTTGAAGATTTTCAGTCTGGCTTTAGAACACATCATAGCACAGAGACAGCTCTGGTTAAAGTCACAAATGATATTCTAATAGCCTCAGACAAGGGACTTGTCTCTATTCTTGTTTTGCTCGATCTTAGTGCTGCATTTGATACTATCGACCATGATATCCTATTGCAAAGACTAGAGCACTTAGTTGGCATACAGGGAACTGCTTTAGGCTGGTTTAGGTCCTATCTATCTGAACGCTCTCAGTTTGTACGTGTTAACGATGAATCTTCCACGCAAACCAAAGTTAGCCATGGAGTGCCACAGGGCTCAGTGCTCGGACCTATTTTGTTCACATTATATATGCTTCCGTTAGGCAATATTATAAGGAATCATTCTGTAAACTTTCATTGTTATGCGGATGATACTCAACTATATTTATCAATCAAGCCTGATGAAATTAATCATCTAAATAAAATGCAAGACTGCCTTAAGGACTTAAAAACGTGGATGACCTTAAACTTTTTGATGTTAAACACGACCAAAACTGAAGTTATTGTACTTGGCCCGAAGAATCTACGAAACAAATTATCTAAAGACATACTAACTATGGATGGCATTAATTTGGCCTCCAGTGAGACTGTAAGGAATCTTGGTGTTATATTTGATCAGGATTTATCCTTTAACGCCCACATAAAATCAATTTCAAGGACCGCCTACTTCCATCTACGTAACATTGCAAAAATCAGGCATATCTTGCCTCAAAACGATGCAGAGAAACTAGTCCATGCATTTGTTACTTCTAGGCTGGAGTATTGTAACTCTTTATTATCAGGGAGTACCAAGAAGTCAATCAAGTCGCTTCAGCTGATTCAAAATGCTGCGGCTCGTGTACTAACCAGAGTTAGGAAAAGGGACCACATTACTCCTGTTCTGGCTGCCTTACACTGGCTCCCTATAGAACACAGGATAGAATTTAAAATTCTTCTTCTCGCCTACAAAGCCCTTAATGGGCAGGCGCCATCTTACCTTAAATAACTCATTATACCCTACTGTCCTACTAGGGCATTGCGTTCCAAGAATGCAGGGTTGTTGGTTGTTCCTAGAATCTTTAAAAGTACAATGGGAGCCAGAGCCTTTTCTTATCAAGCTCCACATTTGTGGAATCAGCTTCCAGTTTGTGTTCGGGCGGCAGACACCCTATCCGTTTTTAAGAGTGCGCTTAAGACCTTCCTTTTTGATAAAGCTTATAGTTAGGGCTGATTAGATTCAGCCCCTAGTTTTGCTGATATAGGCTTAGTTTGTCGGGGGACATCTTACTTCTTCCTTCTCTCTGTCTATACCCGTGTACACTCATGTTCCGATTAACCCAGCTTCCCCAAATGTCTTTCTTTTTGGTGTCTATATACGCTGGGATCCGGAGTCATGGATGATCCTGCGGTCCTGTGTCCTGGATCGCGAGCGCTGGATCTTGAGTCGTGGCTGTGGTCCTGGATCATAGGTCCTGGATGGATATCCTCGTGGATTCATCTTCCTATTATACACACATGCATTTCCAAACATTTGGACTACCTATGTTGCAAATGTATTATCTTTTCAATTTGCACACGGCATCTATTGCACGTCTGTCCGTCCTGGGAGAGGGATCCCTCCTCTGTTGCTCTCCCTGAGGTTTCTCCCATTTTTCCCTTTAAACTGGGTTTTCTTTGGAAGTTTTTCCTTGTACGATGTGAGGGTCTAAGGACAGAGGGTGTCGTATTGTCATACTGATATTCTGTACACACTGTGAAGACCACTGAGACAAATGTACATTTGTGATATTGGGCTATATAAATAAACATTGATTGATTGACACTCTGTGTCATAAAGAGAGGAGGAGAACACGTCAGGAGGACATATTCTTCCAGCTCTCGTACAAAGATAACATTTGAATTGAATGACCAGATGTTTACAGATGTACAATGAATGATTGTTTTATATTTCAAATGACCAGACATGTGTTAAATAGTGGTGATAAATATATTTTGTCAGATCAGATTACACTTTCACACTAAACTAAATTAATTAATTGATATTTTCAGATTATAAGGTATTGAATAATAAGAGATTTCTAATATTATAACAGCTAATGTTAATATCCTTAATTGTCCAGCAATCAGGCTTAACAACACTACTCTTCAATGTATTACCCATGCACAGACAGACCTAAAATGATGTTTCAAGTTTTAAGAATGTTTAATCCTTCCTTTCCAGGTTTTTACAAAAGTCTTTGATATTTGCCTAACCTTTCCTTTTCAGATTGTTAAACATTTTGAGAATTGTTTAATTTTCCCTTCAGATTTTGAAATGACATAATGATTGATAGTTGAAGTAATGTAATTATGTTATCATGCCATAGTCTTTTGATTTAATATGTAATGAAGTAAACGTAAAGTAATCCTAAAATTGAAGACACTGCAATTTTGCAGATTACAGATTGATCAAAATCACAACCTTAGCTGGATCTCTTATGGTCCTGAGTTTAAAATGCGTTTGACTAGTGATTGCCTTGAAGTAAATCTTTCAACTGGAAGCTGGTTTTGATTTTATAGTTTGATAAGTGAGATTAACTAATGAGTGAATGTTAAAACATATTATTTTAAAGTAGTGTAGTGGACATTTTTATTATATCCTTATATGCTTAAACCAAATGCTTCTCAAATCATTGTAAAACACCTATATCATTTCCTGAGATGTGCTGTTTTCTTCTCATACTTTAATGTGGGTTTTTATTCCCAAGCGCCTCGAGGCTACAGAGCTGATTTGGCAGACTATGTTGAAACTACTCCTTTTTACTCAAAGTTTGCTACGGCTCAAGGACACGGGTGTCTCTGTAAGGATTTGCAGTACTCCATTCCTTCTGCTTCCCTTTTTGTTTGTTGTCTGTCTGTCTGTCTGTGTCTCCCGGGCTGGGCGTGACTGACCTACTTCTGGTTCCTGCCAATTCATCTCCGCAGCTGCTTCTCATTCATACTGATCATCTACTCATCCACACCTGCTTATTAACCCGGTCTCCTCATCCAGTCTTCACCAGTTCGTCGTCAAGATTACACTGGTAAACGTATTGCTTTCTAGCTTAGCCTGACACAACTCTGGAATCAGTTTTTGTCTTACCTGTTTGTCTCTCTATCCAGAACCCATCATCACCTCCTCCGCTAGCCACGTCCAGCCACTTCCTCGTCGGATTCATCCGCTCTCCACGCTACCCGCTCCAGCCTGCTCGCTCCCCTCTGCAATGAAACCCCTGCTCGCCACACTCCAGTCTGGTAGGACAAACTCTAACTCCAACTCCAACCTACTCACTCTCGGGAGCGTACAGACTCAGGCTCAAGCCACCTCTCATCTGCCTGGCTATATCCCCAGCTCACTCCGGAGCCTCGGCTGAGGATCTCCATTCCCTAGTTTTTTTATCCCCTTTCCTGGACTATATTACACAGTTAATATCCCCTGTCACGTTTAGAAAATAAACGTTTTGCTACAAACTCCTGTTTTTCTGTCCGTGTTTGTATTGTGGGTTCAGTCCTCAAAAGCGATCACGGAGCTTAACAGAACGAACTGGTCATAAAATGAACCCCACAAACACCGGACCGGACTCCTCCACTGTCCAGCACGCCCTGTCTCATCAAGGCAATCTGTTGGGTCAACATGAACAGTTAATCCGTGCATTGGTGGAAAGTAACCAATCCATGGCTCTGCACATCTCTAACCTGGCTGCTCAGATCTCCAACCTGACGACAGCAGCTATAACTCCTGCCACCTCTAATCCCCCTCCAGTAACTACTCCATGCCGGGATTTCCCCATCACCGACCCTGAACCGTTTCATGGTGAGGTGGAGAAATGCAGGGGATTTATCTTTCAGTGCAGCAAGGTGTTTCGCCAGCGCCCCCAGTCTTTTTCTTCTGATGTTACCAAGATAAACTACGTGTTGAGTTTGCTTCGTGGTAAAGCCTTAACCTGGGCTGAGGCACTAAGTTCATCAGTGGATTATGACAGCCTTTCTTTTGGAGTTTTTTCTGAACAACTGTCTGTAGTTTTTGATCACACCGACTATTCTGGCTCGGCTGACAATCGTCTGCTAAGGATACAGCAGGGGAATCGGACCGTGGCAGATTACGCCATTGAGTTTCGTACACTGGCGGCAGAAGCCCGATGGGACGAGGCGGCTCTAAGGGCAGTGTTCGTTAAAGGATTAAAGGAGCAACTGAAGGATGAGCTGGCTGCTCGAGATGTGCCAGCAGACCTTCAATCCCTAATTGATTTGGTTTCTCGTCTCGACAGCCGGCTAAGGGAACGTCGTGCGGAGCGAGGACAGCGTCCACCAAGTGCCTTTTCCAGTAAGCTGAGCTATCCTCCCAGAAGTGCTCCCTTTGATTCCACACCATCTGCGTTTTCCTCGCCATCTCACATGCCCACCTTGGATAAGGAGGAAGCGATGCAGGTGGGAGGTGCAGGATTATCACCTGAGGAACGCCTTCGCCGCATGAGGGCAGGAGGGTGCCTGTATTGTGGCAAACTGGGGCATCTCCTTGCCGGTTGCCCTGTCCGCCCAAACGCAGGTGCTCGTCGGTGAATTTGGGGGTCCTGACGAGTACACTTCCTACCTCAATTATTGCCCCTACTTTGCACCGTTTCCTCATACCTGCCAGACTCTGTTCCAATTCTCAGACCTTGCCCCTTTCCGCCCTCATAGACTCTGGTGCTGAGGACAGTTTTGTGGACCTGGAGCTTGCCAACCAGCTGGGAATTAAATTGGAATCCTTATCGGACCCCATGACTGCTTATGCCTTAAATGGCCAACGCATCTCTAGGGTGACCCAGCAGACCTTACCTGTAAATCTGTTTATTTCGGGGAATCACAGAGAACAGATCCAACTCAAGGTCATTTCCGCTCCATCTACCCCGTTGGTTCTTGGTTACCCTTGGCTTCGCGCTCACAACCCTCATATTGATTGGGCTGGAGGAAGGATAATTGCTTGGAATCAGAAGTGTCACCTTAACTGTTTGCAATCAGCTGTACCTCCATTTCCTGCTAAGCCAGTGTCTGCTCCTTGTGACTCTTCTGATGTGGATTTATCTGGCGTACCTGAGGTTTACCACAAGCTGGGGGAAGTTTTCTGCAAGGATAAGGCTCTTTCTCTCCCTCCTCACCGTCCATATGACTGCCCCGTCAATTTGCTTCCTGGAGCGCAGTTACCAACAAGCAAGCTCTATAATCTGTCCCGGCCTGAGAGAGAGGCCATGGAGAAATATATCGGTGATTCTCTGGCTTCTGGAATAATCCGTCCTTCTTCCTCCCCTCTAGGTGCGGGGTTTTTCTTCGTGGAAAAGAAGGATAAATCACTACGTCCCTGTATTGACTTCCGTGGATTGAATAACATCACTGTGAAAAACAAGTACCGACTTCCCCTGATTAACTCTGCTTTTGAGCCTCTCCAAGGTGCCACCATCTTCTCAAAGCTGGATCTCAGAAACGCTTACCACTTGGTTCGGATCCGCCAAGGGGATGAATGGAAGACCGCCTTTAACACTCCCCTTGGCCACTTTGAGTACCTCGTCATGCCCTTCGGACTCTCTAATGCCCCAGCAGTTTTTCAGTCCCTGGTGAATGATGTTTTGCGGGATTTCCTCAACCGGTTTGTTTTTGTTTACATCGACGATATCTTGATCTTTTCCAAGAGCCTGGAGGAACACCAGAATCACGTCAGCCAGGTTCTACAGAGACTACTAGAGAACAAGCTGTACGTCAAGGCTGAGAAGTGTGAGTTTAACCAGGAACGTGTCAGCTTCTTTGGATTTATCATCAGACAAGGCAGGCTGGAGGCGGATCCTGGAAAGATTCTTGCTGTCTCCGAGTGGCCAGTCCCCACGACGCGGAAGGAATTGCAGAGGTTCCTGGGTTTCGCCAATTGATATCGCCGGTTCATTAAAGACTTCAGCAGGATTGCAGCTCCACTCTCTAGTCTCACTTCCATCAAGGTCAGGTTCTCCTGGACTTCGGAGGCTAACGAGGCCTTTCTCAGACTCAAGTCTCTGTTCACTTCTGCCCCCATCCTCATCCAGCCGGACTCCAGCAAGCAATTTGTTGTTGAGGTTGACGCATCAGACATCGGAGTCGGCGCTGTCCTGTCTCAGACAGCAGGGCCAAACAACAGGCTTCACCCATGTGCGTTTTTCTCTCGCCGTCTCTCCCCTGCGGAGAGAAACTATGATGTGGGCAACAAGGAACTGCTGGCAGTGAAGATGGCTTTGGAGGAGTGGAGACACTGGCTTGAGGGCAGCGAGCAGCCATTTCTGGTTTGGACGGACCATAACAATTTGGAATACATCCAGTCAGCCAAGCGGCTGAACTCCCGACAAGCTAGGTGGGCTCTCTTCTTCGGCCGCTTCAACTTCTCCCTCACCTATCGCCCTGGTTCCAAGAATACCAAGCCCGATTCTCTGTCCAGATCGTTCTCGTCTGTGAGTCCAGTAACCTCTGTTGACTCAATACTCCCCCTGAGTTGTGTTGTAGGAGCCATCACCTGGGAGATTAGTAATTCCATTCAAGAGGCCCTTTTGGAACAACCCGACCCAGGAAGCGGGCCGCCTAACCGTCAGTTTGTTCCCGACTCTGTTCGTTCCCAAGTCCTGCATATGGGTCCACAGTTCCCGTTTCTCGAATCATCCCGGTGCCAATCGAACACTTTCTCTCCTCCGAAGACACTTCTGGTGGCCTACAGTCGACAGAGACACAAGGGAGTTTGTGTCAGCTTGCACAACCTGTGCTAGGAACAAGGCCTCCCATCAGAAACCCGCTGGGCTGCTCCAACCCCTTCCAATCCCTAGTCGACCCTGGTCACATATAGCCCTGGACTTTGTCACCGGTCTGCCTCCCTCTCAAGGGAACACAACCATTCTAACAGTCGTTGATCGTTTCTCTAAGTGTGCACACTTTGTTGCTCTACCCAAGCTCCCTTCAGCCTTGGAGACCTCCAAACATCTAACACAGCATGTTTTCCGTCTACACGGTATCCCAGCTGACATTGTCTCCGACCGGGGTCCACAATTCACATCTCAGGTTTGGAAGGCTTTTTGTCAGTCTCTTGGAGCTTCAGTTAGTCTAACATCTGGCTTTCATCCCCAGTCCAACGGCCAAACTGAGAGGGCAAATCAGGACCTGGAGTCTGCTCTCCGCTGTGTGGCTAACAGTAATCAGAGGACCTGGAGCTCCCATCTACCGTGGGTGGAGTACTCACATAATTCCCTCACCTCATCTGCCACGGGACTCTCACCCTTTGAAGCCTCTCTGGGATACCAGCCACCCCTGTTCCCCGAAGAGGAGAGTGAGTTGGCTGTTCCTTCTGTCCAGCAACATGTCCAATGTTGCCGTAAGATCTGGAGGGACACCCGCTTGGCTCTCCTCCAAGCATCCGCCAGGAGTCAACAGTCGGCCAACCGCCGTCGACATGTTGCTCCCCCTTACGCCCTTGGACAATCGGTGTGGTTGTCCTCCAAGAACATCCCCTTCCTCACCGAGTCCAAGAAACTGTCCCCTCGGTTTATTGGTCCCTTCCCCATTGTGCGACTCATCAATCCCTCTGCTGTCCGTTTAAGGCTCCCCAGAAATATGAGAATCCATCCCACTTTCCATGTCTCTCAAATCAAGCCAGCTCTCACCAGCGACCTGTGCCCTCCGGCCGTTCCCCCTCCTCCCCCCCGTGTCATCGATAACCATCCAGCCTACTCCGTGCGGCGTCTCCTGGATGTTAGACGCCGTGGTAGGGGTCTACAATACTTGGTGGACTGGGAGGGCTACAACTTGGAGAAACGTTGTTGGGTTCCTCGTTCTCGAATCATGGACCCAGTCATGGTCAGGGAATTCCACAGGGCCCATCCTGACAGGCCTGGTGGTCGCCAGGAGGCTCCCGTTGAGGGGGGGGGGTACTGTAAGGATTTGCAGTACTCCATTCCTTCTGCTTCCCTTTTTGTTTGTTGTCTGTCTGTCTGTTTGTCTGTGTCTCCCGGGCTGGGCGTGCAGGGCTCTCGACTAACTTTTTTCATCATCCTCCCGGAACCGTCCCGAAATACAATCTAAGCCGTCCCGAAATTAATGTGGACCGTCCCGAATTTAAAATATTAGTTTTTCTACATTATCATTAGTTAAAATCATTCAAAGTTACCTTTAACATAAATACAACATACAAATCATTAGATGATAATTCATCAACCTTTTTATTTGAGTAAATCAGATAAACACAATATATTTTAAAAACACACAAACAAGAAAGTTACTCTCAATGTAATTCTATCAAGTCCCATCCAATTAACAAAAATCCAACACTCTGTCCTGAAGACAGAACCCAGAGTAACCAGTAACCAGGATGACTGTAACACAGTCAGGGAGACCTTGATATATTAATTAGTCTTGGAACTGGGGCCTTCTGGTCCTGCAGCCACTACTCCACCACTTGGTGACCGCTTTCTCTGCATTGAATTGCTGTGCAGGAGGGCCATGAACTGAGATGTGCAGGAGGAAACTAAGCATCTCGTTAGACAAGCAAGACCTCCAGTCTGACTTGATTCTCTTCATGCTGGAGAATCCACGCTCGCAGCAAGATGAACTCATGGGGAGCACTTGTGTGATCTCCACTATGACCTTCATTTGCTTAAACTGGTCTTCCCTTCCAATAGCACCCGTAAGTAGCCTCTGCCACAGCACCTGGGGTTCAATGTGCCTGTAATGACGCTGTACGAGGACATTCAGGTCAAGCCACTCTCTCTTAGCTGCCTCTCCAGAAGTAAAGTAAAGTAAAGAGCTCAGCATTGCCAAATGTCGCCAGCTCAGCTGTGTCTTCTGGCTAGTTAGACAGATCAAAGAGGGTGGAGGTTGCCTTCAGAATCCCTGTCTCCAGATTCCCAAAGCGTGCTGACAGAAACCTGCACAGGTCGTTAATGAGGTGGAGCTTTAGTGAGTTGAAGGTGGAATTGTCCGTTTCCCTCCTGTTGACCTGGACATTCTGCCAGGTGTTTCCAGGTCCAACCTCATCCAGTACCTTCTGAAGCCTTGGGCCTGGGTCTGTCTAGGTTTGTAATAAAAAGAAAAAACATTTTACTCATTGTAATCCATAAAATGAAAACGTTTTGAAGTATGTTATATTGTGACTATAATAATAAATATTTGAAATGTGTATAATATATGGAATATTTAATCTGATGATGTTGATAATGTCTAGACTTCCAGGCGTACATTATTGACATTTAAAATATTTCTTATTATATAATAACAGCACAAAATACTTCCACAGTTTTTCAATAATATAATCACAAATAACAAAATATCTTTACAGTTTTTCATATTTAGGGATTATATAAATACCAGTTTGACCAATTCCTATATATTCAATTGTTAATGTTCAACAATTAATCAAAACAAATGTTACTGACCTGCATGACTACAAGTGACAATGTTGTCGTTTGTAGTCCATCAGAGACCATCTGCAAGGTCAGTCCATCCCTCTGAAACAGCAGGCTGAGCTGCTTCGGCTCCTGAAGAATGTCCAACACCAAGTGAATGAACATCACCATCTTGTACTTTGTCAGGGACCGATGAATGGCACGTGCTCTCCCTTTCATTAAGGCACTTGCCTCCCTGTCATTTGGATCACTAGCATGGTTCTCAAAGTGAACCAGGGTAACTTTGAAGTTTTTCACCAAACCTTCAAGGGCCCTGGACATATGTGGAAGCCATCTTGTCCCATCAATGTTACCTGGTTTGACCACATTTATGCCCATAACTTTCCCAAGTGCATGGAGCTCACGGGAAGCTTTTGCAGAGTGGGAGTAGTGCTTGTAGACACCATTCAGTGTCTCCTTTAATTCAGCCAGCAGAGGCACTGATTTGATGCTGTCAAGCGCTGACAGCTCCAGTCTGTGAGCCACACACCAGATTGGTACAATTGAGGGACACATTTGTTTCAGCTTGGCTACCACTCCATTGTGAATTCCCATCATCACAGATGCACCATCACAGCCGAAGCCAACCATCCGGGATTTCAAGTCTTGCTCAGTCAGGCCCACATTCCTCAAACCAACAAGTATTGCGTCAAGGATGCCTTGGCTGTGGGCATGCTCCAATGAAACAATGTCCACAAATTGATTGACCGGTTTGCCATCTTCCACATATGTCAAGTAGACCATCTCCTGATCTTTCACGGAGCGGTCAACACTGGAATCGGACATGACAGAGAAGAAGTGTGTGTTTTTTAGTTTCTCCACCAGGTCATCCTTCATAGATTGACCTATGGCCTGGACAAAGGTGCGACAGGCTTTGCCGTTCTTGTAAGTGTCACCAAGGTCCAGACCATTTTTGTGATGCAAGTCAACTAGGCTTGGAAACATGGTGAAGGGGGCTTCTTCTTTTGCCACAAAGTAAGCTATATTAAATAGCTTTGTCATCTGTTCTCTGACATTCTCTGACATCTTTTGTAGGACACAAGCCATGGGTGTTCCGCTTGGGTTTACTTTCGCAGCCTGAGCGCCTTCGCAGTCAGAATGTGATGTCGTTTTGCTGTGTTCTTGGAGTGTTTTTATCCGGATTTTGCCACCACCCACACCAACGAAAAGGTTGTTCTCTTTCGCAAGACTGGGAAAAGCACGACAGCTTTTGCAGAACATCATGCCTGTCTCTGCATCAAATTCAGCAAATGGGAAGGTTTTCTTCTTATTATTTGTTTGAGCTCGAGGCATTTGAGGCAACCTGCAAATAGAAATGTAAAAGTTGAACAATAGAGTGTTCAGCGTACATTATACATTATATGTGTGTGTGTGTGTGTGTGTGTGTGTGTGTGTGTGTGTGTGTGTGTGTGTGTGTGTGTGTGTGTGTGTGTGTGTGTGTGTGTGTGTGTGTGTGTGTGTGTGTGTGTGTGTGTGTGTGTGTGTGTGTGTGTGTGTGTGTGTGTGTGTGTGTGTGTGTGTGTGTGTGTGTGTTGCATGCCTGCATGCGTGTTGCAGCCGCGAGTGTGTAAACTGAGAGGTGCACTGAGAGGTGCAGCATATTGCTAAGGATGGATGCGATGGAGAGTTCTCATCTCAGCCTTATTACCCATAGGGGATGAAGAGAAGTAAGTAAATAAATAAGTGGTTAAAGTTAGTAACATGATCTGAGCTGTTGCGGAGTTTTGACTCCTCATAGTTAAGGTAACGTTATCGTCATCTCACTCACTGTAAAACGGCTGCTGGCTGATTAGCTAGTGCTAACAATACATCAGTTAACTAACTGGTAACGTTAACATTAATACGAGCAAGCTTACCTTATTGACTTGGGTTGAATTCCCCGTTACAGCTGTTGCTGTCCTTAGGTCAGAGGCCGGCGCTCCGCGGTCTGGTTCTACTGTGCGTTTTCTCGATGTAACGGTAAAAAATTGCTGAATTACTCCACGGGATGCCATTGTCATTTATTGTATATCACTCAACCCACGAAATACACACACTCAGAATGTAGCTAGACACGCAAATTCGCAGGCCAGGAATTCGCGGGTCTAGCTACATTCTGAGTGTGTTTGAGCTCGAGGCATCACAGCCAGCTGTGCGGGTGGCTGACAGCCAGCGGCACATCTTTAGCTACGTACTGTGTGTGTGTGTGTGTGTGTGTGTGTGTGTGTGTGTGTGTGTGTGTGTGTGTGTGTGTGTGTGTGTGTGTGTGTGTGTGTGTGTGTGTGTGTGTGTGTGTATTTCGCGGGTTGCTAAATGCTTTGTGCGTGTGTGTTTATCTTGACAAGGAAGTTTAATAACTGTGTTCTACACAAAACGTGCAGTCAGTTTCATTTTCATCGCCGTTGTAGAGCAGGGTATTTTAATTTTAACTCTCGTCCCAAATTCGTCCCAAATTTTTTTTTTATCCTCCCGGACCCTATTTTGTTCGGCCCCGGGACGACGGGACGTCCTTAAGCTCGAGCCCTGTGAGTGTGGCTGACCTACTTCTGGTTCCTGCCAATTCATCTCCGCAGCTGCTTCTCATTCATACTGATCATCTACTCATCCACACCTGCTTATTAACCCGGTCTCCTCATCCAGTCTTCACCAGTTCGTCGTCAAGATTACACTGGTAAATGTATTGCTTTCTAGCTTAGCCTGACACAACTCTGGAATCAGTTTTTGTCTTACCTGTTTGTCTCTCTATCCAGAACCCATCATCACCTCCTCCGCTAGCCACGTCCAGCCACTTCCTCGTCGGATTCATCCGCTCTCCACGCTACCCGCTCCAGCCTGCTCGCTCCCCTCGGCTCTGAAACCCCTGCTCGCCACACTCCAGTATGGTAGGACAAACTCTAACTCCAACTCCAACCTACTCGCTCTCGGGAGCGTACAGACTCAGGATCAAGCCACCTCATCTGCCTGGCGATATCCCCAGCTCACTCCGGAGCCTTGGCTGAGGATCTCCATTCCCTAGTTTTTTTATCCCCTTTCCTGGACTATATTACACAGTTAATATCCCCTGTCACGATTAGAAAATAAACCTTTTGCTACAAACTCCTGTTTTTCTGTCCGTGTTTGTATTGTGGGTTCAGTCCTGAAAAGCGATCACGGAGCTTAACAGTCTCACACTAAGTTGTAACTCCCATAACAATATGAGACCGTGTGAAAGCAGATGTCCGAGCAAACTCTGTCTGCCCGCCCTTTCCTGTATATAAGCTTTGCTATTATATTGTACTGAGCACACTCCTGCAGACTATCCTATACTCTGTGAGATCTGTGTCTTTGAATATATTCGAATAAATAACCAGAAAGACAACTCTGTTTGTTTCACCATTTATTGTTGATCATTCTGACCTGTGTATCTCCACCGTATTGACTGGGTCTAAGATTTCAATAACAATTGGCGTTGTCGGCAGGATCTCTGCAAGTTCGATTGGGGACACCTACGGACGCTGGTGGTCGCTCCAGGATCCTCGGATTCTCCTCTACCTCGACAGAAACCGTACGGGACGAGAGGACCAGCGCCGGGGTGGAACCGATTGACTTCACGAGATCCAACAAACTCAAAAGGCTTTCAATACTCGGTGAGATGTACAGTGTCTAAATTGTTTAAAGTTATACGTAATTAAACTCCATGACATTTATGAGAGGGACTGCTCGAAAGTAGGATATTTGGGATATCCATCGTAGCCAGGGTTTACGATCAGTCTTTGTGTGATTTGTACTGAGAAACAAATATCACATCACCGACGGGTGAAAAATAGTGTTTTGGTAACACGGGGTGTTTAGAGTAAACACTTAGAGACTTTGTTATGGAACGCAAAGCAGAGTGGGGGGCCAGTACACCCTCCTGAGGGTCTGATTATGGATGTCATGCGAGCAAACCATGGTGAAACCAGTCTGTCTAAATTAAATATCTGGACGGAAATGTTCGGATTTCCAAAGGGAGGTTCTTTTAGTAAGAAAAAATCACAAACCTAAAGAATAAATTACAAGAACATGAAGATGGGATGAAGAGTAAAAATACAATTAAAATAAGAGACCTAGAGGAGCTGGACACTCACAGAAAGTGTTTATAATACTGAGAGGATGAAGCAGAATGCCGTGAAAGGAGGCAGTTGGTCTGGGCATTAAAGAAAATATTAAGGTTGAAGATGAATGTGAAGGAAAGAAGGAACATAAATTATTTCCAAAACCATGTAAACCTCAGACATCTCTTTATCCTTCCATTGCAGGCCGAATGACCCTCTCCTCGACTTTGGGTATCCTTTCCCTCCTCCGGCGTACAACCCTGGCAATCAGGCTGGCCCACCTCAACCACCTCCCCCGCCACTACAAGCCCCAGCCATGCAGTCAGCAGACTCCCCGTCAACTCCAAGCTCGTCCACCCCCATCAGGCCCAAGTGGATGGGGACAACAGCGGGATAAACAAACCTGATGCCCTAGGAGACCAAGCAGGTGTTTGGGAGACACACCTCAGTAATGCCTTTCTCAACGGACTCACAGCCACAGGGCAAGCTACGCGGAATGCTGGCCGCTCACAATACCGAGGGAGAGGCAGAGGAGGTTTTTCCGAGGCAGAGGACGAGAAGCAAGACCTTCATTTGACGAAAGATGTTTCAAGTGTGGCAGTGTTGAACATTGGATTCGGGACTGGCCACAGAACACTGGCAGTGGAGGCAGAGGGGGACAGCAAGGACGGGGCCATTCACAATCAGACTGACCTACGACGGATGGGGAGGAAGGGGCCCAATCGAGTGAGACGGAAATTCAGCCAGCAGCATCTAACCAGGGAAGTGACACACACACACACACACACACACACACACACACACACACACACACACACACACACACACACACACACACACACACACACACACACACACACACACACACACACACATCATGCAGGCTATTGAGAAATTGGAAGATTTAGAGAAAATGTCTGTAAAAGGGTACATATTTGAAATATGACAGTGAAGTAGCATTTAAGAAATGTCCCATACTGACTTTAGCTATCATGGGTGTTAATGTTTCTGGTTGATTCGGGGGCAACTCACTCTGTGGTAAAAAGGGCAGATTTGCCTGATTGCAAATTTAGTGGTAGATGTATTCACTCAATAGGAGTGGCTGGGGTGACTGTGAAGGAGAAGTTTTCTGTACCACTTCAGTGTAAAGATAACGGTGATGACAGTCATCCATTTCCCACATCAGTCAAAAACTGTTTTCTTTTATCA
Organism: Pseudochaenichthys georgianus; assembly: GCF_902827115.2. Classification (NCBI taxonomy): domain Eukaryota; kingdom Metazoa; phylum Chordata; class Actinopteri; order Perciformes; family Channichthyidae; genus Pseudochaenichthys; species Pseudochaenichthys georgianus. The sequence continues at coordinate 38,831,545 of NC_047507.1, read as the reverse complement.
TCTGTCTGCCCTGGGCAGAGATCTGATTCTCCAGTTCGGCATTTTTCCACAAATGAGGGTCTTAAAAGTCCGACAGCCATCTCCTACGATGGTTCAAAACTCACATTTGATGATAAAGAACTGGTGAATGTGTATCAATGGCTGCTGACATATCCTGATTCTCAGGCGTTGTTGCGTTTGACTGATCAACGTGTTTTTCCACCTGCTGTGTTCATGAAAGCTTCTCATTTGCATTGTATTGCTAACGTGGTTGATGAACCGTGTAAATACTATGATGAGAGTTTTCTGTTAGAATGTGTGAATGATGAGCTCATGCTTAAAACTCTGTATTGGAGTTTGCTGCGCACCGCTGTTTCTGTTACACTCACACCCATACAACACAAGCTGTATCAAATCCCAGGGGCGGTCCCACACATTTCACTTGCCAGGGGCCCCACTGATAGATGGAGAGATTTGGGTCCAATCGTTAAAGACTGGGAATCTAGTACTGATTGGACTAGCACAGACGATCCGTTGATTGAGTATTCCCCATCATATGACGTGTTTAAGTACAGCATTGACTGCTCAGTTCATGTACTGCGTTCTCTGACTCTCACAGGCAATGATGTCTATGTTAACCCCATTGCTGGCCCATCTGGCCCGGAGTTCTCATTTTTTAGTGATATTTCTGAGCTCCCTGACGCGCTAAAAACAGTGCCTAAAACACTGTGGGCAGTTCACAAATATGATGTAGGTTTGATTCGCTCTGCGGAGCCTGTAGTTATCACTCCTAAGTCCACATTCCGTCCAAATCAACCCCAGTACCCATTGAAACATGATGGCATTCGGCCAGTGTTTACCTCTCTGCTTAAACAAGGGGTCATTATTCCGTGTAACGATTCCCCGGTACGCACTCCAGTGTTTCCTGTCAAAAATATCAGAGACAAACCTCCTGACGAGTGGAGATTTGTCCAGGATTTACGAGCTGTAAATGCAGCTGTGCATGCACGCGCAACCAAATCCTTATCTGATTCTTTCCCAAGTTCCAGCCTCAGCAGCATTTTTTTACTGTCATGGATCTCTCAAATGCATTTTTCGTTGTCCCTGTACACAAAGACAGCCAATTCTGGTTTACATTTGAATGATGGTAAACCTTACACATTCACACGTTTGTGTCAAGGCTACTGTGAATCTCCTACTGTGTACAACCAGGCATTGTGTACAAATGTGGCCTCTCTACACGTTTCCTTTCCAAAGGCACCGCTCTCATACAAAATGTTGATACAGTCATGATTTGCGCACCCACAGCAGCACAGTGTGAGGCTGATACCATTGCTTTGTTAATGCACCTCGCAGCCGAGGGCCACAAGGCCAGTTTGTCAAAACTCCAATATGTACAAAGAACAGTTACATTTTTGGGTCATGTCATTTCAGGAGAGGGGAAAACGCTTTCAGATAAGCGTATTGCATCATTGGCTGCTCTGCCAAAACCTGTCACTAAGCGACAGATGATGTCATTTTTTCGTATGTGTAACTATTCTCCGCTCGAACAACCACTCATGTCACCGGTTTGAGGTACTTACAGGAAACACCGGCTGTTGTTATGCTTGCTGTGATGTTACATTAGTCCGTTCTCTGCTTGTAATTATGCCGTTACAAGCTTCAAAGTTGTATTTATCATCTGAATTTGCCGAAACAAGTTTAATATTCTGAAAGCCAATACTTTGTTTATTTGAAAACAGATGAAAACAAACTGTCTTTTATATAAAATTGAAGTATTATACAAGTAAAACTACATTTTGCTTTAATCCCATGTAATTGTAGAATGAACACAGTCTTCCTTTGAAGATGTATAAGTCAGGTGTCTTGAGTAATCAGAATTACCTACTAATCATTGTACACATTAGTAAATATTAGTTTCCACTTGTTACCATTGTGAGTCTATTTTTATGCAGCGCTGCATGATTTTGTAGCTACAATTCAGACTAATACACTACCAGAGGTGGAACAAGTACTCAGATCTTGTAGTGTAAGTATTCTCATCAAAATATAGTGAAAGTAGCGACAGTAAAAGTAGTCGTTGTGCAGATTGGTCCATTTCAGAATAATATATATGATATGTTTTATAATGATTGATCATGAAAGTGTTCTCAAAGCTGGTAAAGGTGCAGCTAGTTTGAATGACTTTGTATACTGCAGGGTAGCTGGTGGATTTACTCAAGTCTGATTTAACACTTGATTAGATTTCACATCATTCATCCACATCTGTGAAGTAAGTAAAGGTATTAAATACATGTAGTGGAGGAAAAGTACACCATGTACCTCTGACTTATGTCCACTGCCAACCTAAAAGTACCTCAAAAATAGTAATCAATAATGTATTGAAAAGTTATTTGGCTGATTATTTTATATCGGCTCAGCCAGGTTATATGGGATGCCCAGTCTACGTACAGATCACTCATTTTGAAATATTAAACTTAGTTTTCTTTTCTTTAATTGTTCATCCTCGTGTAGAATGCTATCACGAAACACACATTTGGTTGTTATAGCATAAAGAACATCTGATTTAATGTGAGGTAGGGAAATAATCATTTGAGTATGTGCATATAAATATGTAATTTACAACAGCTGTAAGATGCTTGAAAAATGCTCGAATTTTTCTTTGGAAAAGGTGTAAGAACCCTGCTTATGCCTTTGCCTGAAGACGGTGACGAACACGACTGTGTTGCCGAACTTCTCATTGTGTGCACACCTAGACCGGAATTAAAAGACGTTCCTCTGACCAACGCTGACCTCATTTTGTATGTTGATGGGTCTGCCTCTCGCGACCAAGGGGGCACTAATCGGGTGGGTTTTTTCTGTCGTTTCAGATTCTGCTGTACTCCGTTCCAGCCCACTTCCATGTCACCTCTCAGCACAAGCAGCAGAGCTCATCGCACTAACTGAAGCCTGCACGTTTTCAGAAGGCAAAACTGTGACTATTTACACTGACTCACGTTATGCTTTTGGGGTAGTACACGATTTCGGAGCTATTCGGAAGTGTAGACAATTTCTGAAATCTGATGGCAAACCAGTACTTAACCATGTACTGGTTGCAGGCTTACTAGACGCCATTCTGCTCCCATCTGGAGTTGCAGTCTGTAAATGTGCCGCACACGCAAGAAGTACAGACGCAGTTTCCCTAGGAAATGCGTCTGCTGACTCAGCCGCAAAGGCAGCTGCTCTGATTCCTCATTTGCTAAGTTGACACATGGGTTGGATCATGTGTCAAAAGGAGGGATGTTAGAGGCTATAAATCAGGAGTGGTTCACAAGGGGGTTCACAGTAACAGCTCAAAAGCACTGTGAAGCATGCCTAATTTGCATTATGCAAAATTCTGGTAGACCAGTCAAAGTTACAGGACCCGGAGCACATCCACCTCCCACCAGGCCATTTGAGCACCTAATGCTGGATTTCATTGAGCTTAGCCCATCAGAGGGTAAGAAGCACTGTCTGGTGGTGGTTGACATGTGGTCCAAATGGGTTGAAGCTTTCCCAGTAAAAGCACAGACAGCAAATGCTGTGGCAAAGGCACTACTGAGGGAAATCATTCCTAGATGGGGACTACCAAACAAAATGTCTAGCGACAACGGTTCACATTTTGCTAATGAGGCCATTACGCAGATAGGATTGTACATGGGCATGGACATCAGAAAGCATTGTGATTATCATCCACAGAGTGGGGATGGGGTGGAAAGAGAGAACGGCACAATAAAAAACAAGCTAGCAAAATGCTGTGCAGACACAGGTCTGTCATGGACACAAGCTCTGCCCATTGTGCTGATGTACATGCGGATGCGGAAACGAACACGGAGCCAACTCAGCCCATTTGAAATCCTTTTTGGGGCTCCTCCACAGATTGGACTCAAGGCTCCAGGATGTCCTCTTCCCTCCACAACTTTGTGTGAGGATGCTATGTTGTCATATTGTGTTAACCTGTCATCCACTTTAGCGACTGCCACTGGTCCACTTCACCATCTCCAACCCGTCGACTTTGTGTTGGTCAAGGATTTCCGGAGAAAGAGCTGGAAATCCAATCGTTGGCAAGGTCCCTACCAGGTGCTTCTCGTCACCCAGACAGAGGTCAAGGTCGCCGAAAGAGCTACGTGGGTCCACGCCAGCCACTGCAAGATCGTAGTCACAGGAAAGGAGAAACGGTAGAAGCAGACGACAACAAGTGACGTGTCCGAGTCACCAATGGAAGACGACAACAAGTGACGTGTCCAAGTCACCAACGGAAGACGACAACAAGTGACGTGTCAAGTCACCACCAGCACCACACTTGCACTACATACACCAAAACACACTACACACTACACACAAGGTGTCACGAAGTGCGAGTGCCAGCTGAGCGATTTCATATGCCCCTGGTTCCTCGTTTGTGTTACCGGTGTGCGGAGTCTGACTGTCCGTGTCACAAAATCAACCGAGGGAATACACACGTGAGCAATGTGGAAAGTACGGATACTACTGGAGAGCCTGGACAATCATAGAATGGTTCCTCTGCATATTTGCCATGATAGTTGTGTTAGGACTAGTCCTATATTTCATGTATCCATAGTCAGCACACAGCACATTAGGACAATCCTACTTTGCGCCACAGCTAAGAGAATCGTATCCCTTGCGCCACAGCTAAGAGAATCGTATCCCTTGTACATTCCACCGTACCCCTGTTTGTGAGCAAGAATCAGAAGAGTCTGATTTCGACACTACAATATAATCCATGTGTACCCTCCTCTTATGCTTACATTATATTGGAGTCTGTCCTCCACAAAAACAGCCAGTTTTCTATGATATATTTGTGATGTTTACTTAAACCAGCGATGGAGTGTATTCATTGATGTTTTATATCAGTCTATCCTGTCATTTGTTATTTTTTTTATGATTGATCAAGTATGATCAAAAGGGGAGAATGTAGTGGACATTTCTTTATCTTACCCTATATGCTAAAACCAAATGCTTCTAAAAGCATTGTCTAACAATACTGTACCATTTTCCTATTATGTGCTGTTTTCTCTGCATACTCTAATGAGGGTTTTTATTCCCAAGCGCTTCAAGGCCACAGAGCTGATTTGGCAGACTATGTTGAAACTACTCCTTTTTACACAAAGTTTGCTACGGCTCAAGGATACGGGTGTCTCACACAAAGTTGTAACTCCTATAACAATATGAGACTGTGTGAAAGCAGATGTCCGAGCAAACTCTGTCTGCCCGCCCTTTCCTGTATATAAGCTTTTCTATTTTATGACTATTGCGCACTCTCCTGCAGACTATCCTATAATCTGTGAGACCTGTGTCTTTGAATATATTCGAATAAATAACCAGAAAGACAACTCTGTTTGTTTCACCATTTATTGTTGATAATTCTGACCTGTGTATCTCCACCGTATTGACTGGGTCTCAGATTTCCATAACAGTAGATGCTTTTGCTATTGTGCATCTGTGTTTTATGTGTGTTCATTATTGTGCTTTTGACAAAAGATGATCCAACATTGATGAGTGATGATTTTTTTATTATGATTGGCTGAGCAATCATTGTGATTGAATGTTTCAGTCTTATTCTACTTTGTGATGTAATTGATGTACGGTGAGACCACACTCAAATCTGAAGATGCCTATTGATTTAAGTATTGACCAAATTATTATTAGACTAATGTTTTTAGGTTATCAAAGATGATAAAAAGAGAGGACTGTTAGAGAATATTTCTTCCTTATTCCTAAGTGTCAAAGAATAATTCTTCCTTACTCCTAAGATATTTAACATTTTCTGTGTGTTGACATTTACGATCAGCCCTGCTCCTTATCTTCCGTAAGGAATGTGATAATGCAGTCGTATGTTGATACTATAAGTTTTATGGCTTGACCTAACGGACAAAGGGGGTTTTACGCTAAGCTCCAGAGATGTGAGAGACATCTCCTGTGTCTGCAGATGCTTACGCCCATCCCCAATATGTGGATTTGACTCTCTGTAAACTAGTTAAAAGGTCTACCAAGACAGGCGAGGCTGCTCAGGATTGACATGACAACCCACCCGTGCAGTCAGAACCTTTTGCTGCTGTGACTTGTGATATGAATTCTCCGGCCGTTGACTTGTAATAAACTATCATTGTTTGACATCAAAGCTCCAACTCTCCTCGTGTCTCTCTGAGTCCTGACTCTCCATTGCTGCAGAAGTTTCCCTTACAGTGCCAATCTTCAGTCAGATGTGAATGTGTAATTTAACATTTTCAGTAAGAATAATGGACAAAAGGAGTGCAAATACAATTTATTGAAATGTGAACTAAAAGTTATCAAGCATGAACCATCACCATTTAAAAAATAAATAAAAACGAAATAATATACATAAGTTACACTAAATGTTAATCTGTGAATTGACAGGCTAGGCCTGTGCAGGTGGTAACAGCTATGGCCAGCATGGGCTAAGTTCTGTAGGTGCAGCTGGTGTACGTCCTCCTCCCTCAGGCCTGGTCCTCCTCGCTCAGGCCTGGTCCTCCTCCCTCAGGACTGGTCCTCCTCGCAGGGAAAGACCCTCAGCCCTCTCTGGTCAAACTCACAGACAGGACGTTCATAAAGCTGAGGTTTCCCCATGGACGTAGGGTCCGTGACGTCCCCCATAGGATTCTGCAGAGTTGCCGAGAAGCCCTTAGTAGGCGGAGTCGGCCACTAACGGCTCGACAGTGACGTCAGAGTTCAACTCCCGCCTGCTCCAGCCTGATCCAAATAAGGGCAAAGAGGCAGAGCCGAGGCGGGACCTGCTGCCACCGAGCTGGAAGTTCCAGAGCTAGCTGAAGCTACCAAGCTAAGCTAACATGCTCCACATCTGCACACTGCCGTGGCATTTTACGTTTCTAAGGTAAGCGGACATGAAACTATTCAGCAAAACTATAAATAATAATCTAAGTTATTGAGTTTTTAGCATAATACTTCAGAATCTTAAAATCCCTTAACGTTTGTATGGAATTGTGCTAAATTCAACACTGGAATCAAGCATATTAATATGTTTGCATGACATTAGTTATTTATATTTTGATATCACTTAATTATACGTTTAATACATTTAAGTCAACCTAAGGTAAATGTGATGGTAGCTAGTTAGTGCTCTTACCTGTGAGGCCTCCTCCAAACAGCATAATAACCAGACTGTATCATTAAAACTAAGTACCAGTTCTAGATCCTTGACTTTAGAGAAACAATTCAAAAGACAACATGTATTTAAAGACCAATCTTTATTTGAATGTGCCTCTTAACCTGAGATATTAGTTATACAGTAATAGTATTGACAATCTAAAAAAACTGAGCAACTCAACAGTCAACTTTATGTTTCTTATTGTCTAAAGCATTTATTATTTTCATTTTACCCCTCTCATATTCAGTATGGACGGATTGAGACAGCGTGGTGTCCAGAGAGCTGCTGAAACTTCAGGGAGAAACCTCCATGTGATGGACGTCCTGTCTGTTGGTTTGGAGAGGACTAAGGGTCTTTCCTCAGCGAGGAGGACCAGGCCTGATGGAGGAGCTGATACCAACTGCACAGGCCTAGTCTGTCACTTTATTTGACTAAATGTGTTTACTTATACATTTAATAGGTTTACACCTTCTGTCCATATGTGCTTTTTATTTAAAACATTTGATTAACTTTTGGTTCACATTTCAGTAAATTGTATTTGTATTTGCACTCCTTTCGTCCATTATTCTTACTGAAAATGTTAGATTACACATTCAGATCTGACTAAAGATTGGCCCCATTTATTTGTGACATTGCAAACTCTGCGGTACAAGGCACAGGTGATGTGAAGCTCATAAAGCGAGGCAAATAGAAATAATCAGCTGATGGAGTGTAGATGTGGAAATAGGTGCATTCGATCAGCTGACTGTGTTTTCACAATAAGAGTAGTTTCTTAGTGAATGTCCTGTACTGGTCTTAAAATCTCATAACATTGGTTTTTAATGTTCCTCTTGGATGTTCTTCTTGACCCTCAGAGAAGGAGAAAATGTTGTGTCTTTCAGGCATGTCCTTTCCTAACAAAAATTACAGGAAACATAAAACATATTATTGCAGAACAAGTGTGTTATTTATGAAAGCGGTGTGTTTGTGTGTTTAGGGGCTGTAGATATAATTATTTTGTAATTGTAATGTTGTAAACAGTGAGCTACAAAGACAATCAGATTATGAATGAACAGTATGAAGTTCATCAACATTGAAATATATTTTATTATCAAAATAATATTTAACTGTTATCAAAACGTAGTAAACTGTAGAAGCTTGCTCTGTTGTCTCACTGAAAGAATAACTTTTACCACGTTTTTTACAGACAATGTTGAGAGATAAATAGTAGCAGTTCTCACTATGTGTTAAATATCTTTGCCTTCAATACATTAAATTAGAAAGCTGACAAAGTCATATTGCTTGTTAACATCTAAATGTAACCTTTTGCATGGAAAAAACCCCTCAACTTAACTGATGTGTAGGTGATCTAGTATTTAGTATTGTTTAATGGAATGTATATCAGTGTATTCAAGTCAATACTTCATTCATTTAAACCAATATCTTTCTTGATTCTTTGTACAGTATGAAAAAAAGAGTCTTTGTACCTGTGCTGAAGTTCACTGCTGTGAGGAGTCCAGTTCTGTCTATCACTCTCTGGTCCAGCCTGTCTGCATCACCTGGACACATTAAACAAACAGATATATATATATATATATTAGGGCTGTCAAACGATTAAACATTTTAATCAGATTAATCACAGCTTAAAAATTAATTAATCATGATTAATCACCATTCGAACTATGTCCAAAATATGCCATTTATTTATGTATATTGTTGTGGGAATGGAAAGATAAATGAAAGAAGGCGGATATATCCATTTAACATACAGTATCTAAGTTTATTATAACGTTGTTTTCTGCATGTCAAAATGAAAGACAAGCCACACACCTATCAATCATCAAACCGTGGGGTCTTAATTCATTACGTGTTGATTTCTATCAACGGGGGAGTACTTCAGGAAAGTCGACAGAGGGGGGGGGCTAGTGGAGTACTTCGGGGACCACAGAGTGTGAACGTTGTGATCAGCTGTTTTAGTGCAGTTCTCCAGTGAAGGGGGGAGTCTCCCTCCGCAGCCGGTTGGCGTAGTTTTGGCACAGTTACGTTGTACAGACCGACGTCTGTGCACACGGAGACCGACTCTGTCGTCCGGTGATAACCGCCTTCTGGAAAAGCTTCACAAGTACGTCGGTACGCAAATGCGCTTTGTGACACAAGTGACGGTACGCATTTCAGATTACGCACATAACCTGCGTACCAGTTATGTGCACCCCTGTACCAGAGCCATATTATTACTATTATATGGCTCTGCCCTGTACTACAGCAAGAGTATTCTCCGTCGGCACTTCCTGCAACAACACCACGCCGTTATCAAAGATGTTCTATTGAGAATACGATCACTACGTGACAAAAGTTTTCAAAACCGTGGCTACTGAAATCAATCTTACTAACTGCTGTCTGTGAAATTTACTCCCCGCGAGTTGGCAGACTTTATTTTGCTTACTTTAACATCATTTTTCATGGTGGGGCTAAGCCATTTCTTGGTATGGGTGTAGCCTACCCCAGCCATACCCTGGCGTTGCCACTGGTGGCACGTATGGGGCGGGCCATTCTGCACATGCGTTAAATGCGTTAAATATTTTAACGCAATTAATTCAAAAAAATAATTACCGCCGTTAACGCGATAATTTTGACAGCACTAATATATATATATATGTAAAGTACCATGTGTACAAACAATATAACTGATTATCTTCTGTTGAACATGTTGGATTGTGTATTGTCCGAGTCAGGGTCCTTTTTATTTTACTGTAACTTTGGAAGTTGTGTTACTGTTTATTTGATACCCATTTGGTAATGCAATTAATAAAAACAACAAGGTTCGTTCTTCAGATGACTGTGACGTTAACGTGTAAACTCAATAATGAACTCCAGCTCAACCAACCATATTGTAATATCTAAGTAATCATCTTGAAATATGACATTAATAATTGTAATATACACATATCTTATTGTGAGGTTGATTTCACATACACTTCTTCGACATTAGCTTGTCCACATACTTGAGCATAGCCAATTTAAATTAACCTTAGCGATGCATACAGTTCCTACCTACATAATAAAATATCTCTCTAAGTTACAAGGATGACCTTATTTTATCAACCTCAAACAGAAGCCGTTTTTCTACAGTATTATCCCACTTAACGCTTAACACTTGTCTATTTCGTTTTAACCTTTATTAAAAAGGTCTATGATTTTAACTTGGAGGCTACGATTAGCATCGTTAGCACCGATGTAGCTACCACTCGCTTACACACTAACCCAAGCCTTAACATTCATTACGTAGCTGATTAAAATGATTAATAGATAAATAAAAGTACTCGATTTTCACTTACCGCAAAACCGCATTCATGCACCGTCTGTTTTCAACGCAGAGCGAGTCACAATAGTCCGATATATAAGCATGAAGAACAAAAAAACACGGCAGGGGTCAAGTTGTGTTTCCTGGATGAGCTGAGCAGGCTGAGTCCCTGTAGCTTTACGGAGCAGCTAGCAGAGAGATAAGAAGCTAGCAGCAACAGTCACTTTACAGAGCCGTCACTCAATGTGACCACGCCCCTGATGTATGCAAAAACTTTAAGACCTAATATAAATAAAAGGGTCGTGTTAGAAAACAATTCACTCACAGATCCATAATCATGAAGGTGGAATCTAACTATATTCATAATAATATTTATTGCATCCATGGGTAGAAACATGTTTTTTTCTGCTGTAAAGTTGGGCATTTTAACATGGGGGTCTATGGAAATTGCTCCTTTCTGCAGCCAGTCCCTATCGGCCAATATATGAACTGCAGTGTGTGGCACTTCCGTATTGGCGTCCCGGCTTTTCCCCAGATTTTGTTGCCGCTTGGGTTTCCCCCAAAGTCTCTAATCATCCATACTGCGAGTATGAGAGGGGAATAAATAGATAGATGCTTTGGACAATAAGAAATATAAAGTTAACTGTTGAGTTGCTCAGTTTTTTTAGATTGACAGGGTTTAATAATACAAACAAAAGGAGAGGCACCGTAAAATAAAGATTGGTCTTTCAATACATTGTGTTGATTTTGTCTTTTGAATTGTTTGTGTAAAGTCAAGTAGCTAGAACTGTTACTTATAGTTTGAATGAGACAGTCTGGTTATAATGTTTGGAGGAGGCATCACAGGTAAGAGCACCATTTGTTGTTTTCCATCCACAACAAATGCACGCAGATTGATGTGTGTGTATTTATTGATCTACTATTTCTTGAATCATTACTGTCAGTCCAAAACAAGAGATTTTTTGTTAGTAACATGTTTTTAAAACATTATCTCTTTTCCACTACACGATCTTGAATATTTTTGTTTTTACATCACTACATTTATCTAACAGCTTTAACAATGTAAAGGTGTTACTTCGGACTCTGGGTAATTATGACAGCATGTCCTACTATTTTGAGAGTTTGAACAAACCAGACCTTCATCTATTAATGTAGAAAATAGTCAGCACATTAAACCATTATGAAAGTAATCATTAGTTAGCTCATTGTTCAAAATGAGCTCCAACTACAACAGTTAAGTCAACTCTTGCATCGGTAATAATAAAACAAATGATATAATATTATAGTATAACTTGTGTCTACTTTAAATACTTTAATAACACTTTCCTAATTATACTAGCATACTTTTACTAAAGTAACATTAACATGTTTAAATGCAGGGCTTTTGTAAGAGAGTATTTGTATTCATGGGTACCAAGTACGTCATTTCCGGATTGCCCGCCACCATCTTTGTGACCGACTCTGACAGTGGGCCCTTCTCACTTCTCTTATTTTTAATTTCCTCGCTCCTCGGTCTCGGTCTCACCGGAAGTTGATTTGTCTGCGCCATCTTGAGTAGCGTCCCAATGGCCTTATTGTTGCCGGAGGAGCGAGGAGCGATAACGGAGGAGCTATAACCGAGGAACCACCAGACCATCCTTCGATGAAATCCTCAGACACTCGCCCCGCCCCCTTACTGTGTATCGCTCACTGATTGGACGAGGCAGTGCATGCACTGATCTGATGCTTCTTGACATGAGAGCAGTTTCCCAGCGGAGTGAAGAAAATACATGAACCTCACGGGAGTCACTCCTCAGTTTATACCGTGTTTTGTTTCAATTAATGTATCATTTAGTTACAAATATGTGATATATCTGAACAACAACGTGGTCAAAAATCATTTTCTTCATTTATTGGAAACATTTTCATGATCGCTTTTTTCGTTTATACATTTTAAGAATGGCATTTATCTTTTTTGAGAATGAGTTCTTATTTTATTTAATGTATTTGGGTCTACAACAGATGATACAAATGTTTGAGTCAGTAAATGTGTACTAACGTAGGGTACTAACAGAGGTGGGGGTGTGTGTGGAAATAACGGGGACAGAGCTGGGTTGCGTTCCAATAATCCATTTAGCTTAGGAACCTTCCTAACCAAGTCAAATGACCCGGAAGTACGTCAGTGGCAGCCATGATAAGTGCCGTTCCAATTCTCTAAAAAATGAAAGGAAAGGAGGTTTCAAACTTCCTTTATAACCAGGGCTGCACATAACTGGTGCGCAGATGCGCATGCGTACCTCCGCCAAAAAAAGAGCACCGGCGCATTTGCGTACCAAAATTGGGAGAGGGAGAGGGAGAGAGAGAGAGAGAGAAGGGAGAAGAGAAAAGAGAGGAGAGAGAGAGAGAAAGATATTTGCGAGTTGCATTATGAACTCAGGGTCGGCCCGTAGCACTGGCGTTATAGATGTTCGCCTAGGGCGCCAGATCTGGGGAGGCGCTGCGCTGGCAGCTCTGGGAGGGAAAAAAACATTTTTGACCGTTGGTGCTCATCCTAATTTTCGGCCTTGATGTAACAATATTCATAATTAAGTAAATGTAACACCCTTTTCACCCCGGTTACACGTTTCATTTGCCCTGTACGATGGGCGCTGTAAGTGATGAAAATGGGGGATGTTGGCTTATCTGGCAACCGCAGCTCACAGCCAAAATGCGAGTGAGCGAGGGAGAGAGAGAAGGGCGCACCGCCCGGTGTTGTTATTAGAATCTGGTGCTAGCTGCTCTAACGGATATAAGAAGAAGATGTTTCTACAATAATGTGGAGGGAGAGTCCTCTCCAGTCAGACTGAGAGGCTGATACCAGGGTTGCCAACTCTCACGCATCTGGCGTGTGACACACGCTTTCACTCTCAATCTCACGCTCTCACGCTGCCCAAACTTTTCTCACGCCAAAAACAAGAATACCGAAGACAAGAAACGGTTTTGAAAACTTTTGTCACGTAGTGATCGTCTTCTCAATAGAGCATCTTTGATAATGTCTTCTGGCCAATCAGAATCACGATAACTGAGCTGTACAACCTGATCTCACCAGAATGCGTGACTCCACCACGACTCCTTAACACCACAATGCGTGGTGGACTCACGAACTTTGTTACATTTACGTGTCGGCACCACGCAAACAACCCCAATGTAAAGTGAATGAGGCTCCTTTGTTGTGGTGCACACACGCATTTCTACAACGTCCCGCAGTGAGATTTTATTCTATAGAAACGTTTTTTAAATCTACTTTATAGCTTGTAGTAACTCACGGGAGGCTTCTTTTATTTTATTTGTATTCATAATTATTTTTATTTTTCGTCAGAATGTAAAAATTACATTAGTTACGAATTTGTGTTCTCAAAAAACAGTGCATTGTGTGTAATGCAACTGTGATTTTTATTAAATTAGTTCGTTTTTAAGGAAGGCCAGAGCTTCAGCTGTGTCAAATAGATTGTTCCCTTTAGTTAACGTTATTTAAAAGATAATGATCATGTCCCCTGTATTGTATTACGAGCGTCCATTCTCTTTGGACGGAGAATTTTACACCCGGAAGTAAGTATTCTCCTTACTGTCGATTGATTTTACAGTGATATCTGCACAACTCATCGACTAAAAAACACCAAATTGTCCTTGTTAATTACACAACATTGATTGGTTTGAATTGTGTACAATGCTTTTGTATTTTCCCCCTTCGATTCGGATAAACAAATATTTTTTCGGAGTTTTTGGATGGCAGAAGACACTACACTACCCAGAATCCTCAGCTATCGTTTGGGACTACACCATGTGCTTAGCTTGACAAACCCCGTGATCAGTCCTCAAGCTCTTTGATTGGTTGACCTCCAACTGCATTCCATATGAAAAAAAAACCTTTCGTAAAAGAGAAAATCATACTTTATTCAGCAGTGCTTGCTTTACTCTTTGAAAGTCATCACATGAATGCATTGTAATAAATGGTTTGGCTGCATTAAATATTACACATCTGTCGTAGTTCTTTATTTATCTACAGAGATCGGGCATCAGAATAGACCGGAAACTATTCTTTTACCGTTCTGTTTTAATTTCACAATAAAGTTAGTAGTAATATTTTGTTTTGATATTATTGTTTTTTATTAACTACTAGACGACTGGGTCATGTTAAGACCATCTTTTTTTTGTTACTATGGGTTTTTTCCATCGCTTTTGTGTTACAAATATCAAAACAATAACAAAATAATATTCGTTGTAAACTAAACCGGAAACAGCAGTATATTTTATTTTGTTAACACTGTAAACTTGACAGCCTTTTAACCTATGCTTTTAACCCAAACCACCTACTGGTTAAAGCACGTTAGTAGTAGTAATGATGCTGTTTCAATCAAATTAGTATGCATAAAAAGTGACAGGTGGACACGCCCACAATTATGCAAATGCAATAAGTCCATCTCCCATTGGCCAATGAGCTAAGTCCCGCCTCCCATGTCCCGCCTCCCATTCTTTGATGTCAGATTGGCGTGAAAGGCCCCCCGGCGTAATTCTTTGATGTATCAATTAAGAAAGTTAAGGTATTTGACCCCTGACCCTGAGAGTGGAGTAATTTCCTGTAATCAGATTAGCATGAAAGGCCCCTGGCGTAGTTCTTTGTTGTATTGATTAAGATAGTTAAGGTATTTGACCCCTGATCCTGAGAGTGGAGTAATTATCCTGTAATCAGATTAGCGTGAAAGGCCCCTGGCGTAGTTCTTTGTTGTATTGATTAAGATAGTTAAGGTATTTGACCCCTGCCCCTGAGAGTGGAGTAATTAGACTGCAATCAGATATGTTTAAAAAAAAACAGGCACCCCCTTTGTTGTATAGGTCTTTTGATGTATTGATTAAGATAGTTAAGGTATTTGACCCTTGCCCCGAGAGTGGAGTATTTAGATTAGATTAGCCCCAGGCAGTCCCTTTGTTGTCTAGTTATTTGGTGTATTGAATAAGATAGTCTCTTTGACCCCTGCCCCCTCAGAGCCCTTTGTTGTATAGGTCTTTTGATGTATTGATTAAGATAGTTAAGGTATTTGTCCCTTGCCCCGAGAGTGGAGTAATTAGACTGCAATACGGTATGTGACCCCTGCCCCTGAGAGTGGAGTAATTAGACTGCAATCAGATATGTTTAAAATCCCCCAGGCACCCCCTTTGTTGTATAGGTCTTTTGATGTATTGATTAAGATAGTTAAGGTATTTGACCCTTGCCCCGAGAGTGGAGTAATTAGATTAGATTAGCCCCAGGCAGTCCCTTTGTTGTATAGTTATTTGATGTATTGAATAAGATAGTCTCTTTGACCCCTGCCCCTCAGAGCCCTTTGTTGTCTAATCTAATTAGCCTTTGATGTTTGCCCTTTGATGTGATGTGTAATTTCACATTGATGAAAGACTCTGGTGTTAATCTCTGTATAAATGAGCCTCTTGAGGCTATGGCCAGTGTATAGAGATATGCTCAAAACTAAATTTAAAAAAGACAGACAATTCAGCTTACCAAAACAACCGTCTGAAGCGCCAGTCAAGAAACGAATGTAGCATCGGGGGTGGCTTCAGAGTACAGCCTCTTTCTGGTCATGTGTGTTGGAGGAGGGGCTCTGTAAGGAAGGCTGAAGGAAGGGGGATATATATTCCCCCCCCCCCCCCCCCGTTTGTGTACTTTCAAATTATAGCTCACTCGAGATGGTTTCTCCAAAATGACAGGTTTTGCATACATGTATCTTACAGTTCCTTTAGTTGTAGGATTGTGAACTAATGTATAATTACTTTTATTAACTATAGGTTTGCATCCATTAAAGTGTATCTTACAGTTCCTTTGTGAGTGAATTACACACAAATCTGCAGTGTCACTAAAAAGGTTTTACGCAGTGACTGACATTCTGTATGGGAGTTCACACCCGAGCTGCTGCAGGGGGGTTGAGTATGTTTTGGCTCTCGGGGGATGGTGGGTTAAGAGACAGATTCTTAACTAAATCTTTACACATACATCTGCCGAATGTCTGTAAAAAAAGTCTTTAAATCAAAAAACGTGCCTTTTTAGAGTCAGAAGCCTA
This sequence comes from Pseudochaenichthys georgianus, assembly GCF_902827115.2. Taxonomy (NCBI): domain Eukaryota; kingdom Metazoa; phylum Chordata; class Actinopteri; order Perciformes; family Channichthyidae; genus Pseudochaenichthys; species Pseudochaenichthys georgianus. The sequence goes on along the minus strand of NC_047507.1, from coordinate 38,815,053 downwards.
ACGAAATCTCATCAAACAGAGTACTTTATGTTAGTGGTCCTCTTTTATACACAAAAGTGTATCTTTTCAGTAACTTTCTCAGAGAATTTAAGCATAAATCTGGCAAATGTTCAAAACAGCCTTGTTTTTCACTGAAATAGCCTCAAAATCACAAACTGACATTAAGAGTCAGGGGTAGTGCTGCGTACCTGGACTCACATTCAGGTTCAGGTCCGGACTCAAGTCCAGAGGTTCAGGTTCAGGTCCGGACTTATAAGTCCGGACCTGAACCTATGGCTTGTGTCAAGTTGTGTGAGTAACTAAAGTGAACTTATTGTGAGCTAATTATCAATTGAAAATTAACTCATAATCAACTCAAATTCAAACTCATCAGGTTTATTGTGCTCCCTTCCAACTTGTGTCTACATTTCTCTACAAAGTACAAATGTAAAAAAAACACTGTTTGCCACTTAGTCTACAAATGACTTATGACAGCAACTACAGTGAACTACTACAAAGTTCAAACATGTATTTCATTTACCAAACTAAAGTAACCAAACAGTCCCTGAGCTGACTGAGCCTAAATCCCTAAAACGTTGCTGAAAGGTAGAGTGTAGAGTAGACCATACGCATTACACTGTTACACACCTACTATACAGTATACACTGTAGTGACTGTACAGTCAGAGTGTACTGTACAGTCTGTACACCATGTCTTTTCTACAACTCTACATGTGTACATTATACAGTACATACTACATACATAGTGATGTACATACATACTGTTAGAAATTTAAATCAATGTTGATATGGTGTAATTTTGAATTAAATACACTATTGAAAAAACCGGAAGTTCACACTATTAACGTAATACTTTTATTATGAAAATGATTCACTTCCGGTTAGCATTAGCATGTGGCGAAATGCTACGTTTTCAAACCATGAATCGAAGGTGAAATGACATGTGATGTTGTACACTGAGCACACTGGGATTAGCACTCATTTATTGACGCTGAATAACGTTTATCAGGGAATGTTTAAATAACCACGGACAACAGAATATAGGTAAGTGCTAGTTTTTTTGCGAGTCCAAGTACCGGTTCCCGACGTTCCGGTTTTAACCGGACTTGAACCGAAACTTTTTACAAGTCCAGTACCGGTTCGGCGTACCGGTACGCAGCACTAGTCAGGGGGTTAACGAAATCTACTAAAACAAAGTACTTCATTATCTACTTTTTTCAGCTTTTATACACAAAAGTGCAGGGAAGGTAGGCAGATTTAGAACACTATCTGTGCGATGAGAAGGAAGAGGGACGGGGGAGGAAAATTCAGAGGATGAAGAAGCAGAAAACAGCCATTATTCTTCACTCTTTTGTAAAACGGACAGTTTCAAGAAAGATGAAACCGTGTTTATGCAGACATGCAAAATATCTGAAGCCCTATAAAAAAGTTACAAGTATATTGTGTGAAAATATCTCAGAAAGTCGTAATATTGTTTATTAGTGATACCTGAGGATATTCTCTTTTTTATTTGTAGCGACTGTGAACTAATGTGTAATTACTTTTTTACTAACTATAAGAAAAGTCTCTCTGAAGAGGGGAAATAATAAAAAAAAATTAAAAACATGATCTTTCTTTTTATAATTACTTTACACCACTATAAGGAAACCCAATATTAAGTTTGTGTAAGGTTGTACTAGGGATAATATTAGAATGTTGCTGTACCCATAAAGAATGTGTGTTTCTGCTCCATTTCACTCCATGAAGCCTCCAGCTTGTACAAGGGCTCCGCCTTCACTTAACATAACATGTCCCATCCTCCTCACCAGATCATTTAAAAGTAAGGGGATGGAAATAGACGAAAATAAATACGCTCAAACTAAATAACAGGCCAGTCATTTCTAATCACCAAGGCACTTTTCAAAAAAGAAAAATGGCCAAGAGAAGCATAGATATGGGTTTAATCAGCGAGACGCCTGTGACAACATACAGCCATCAATCCGGAGCGCCAATCAAGAAACGAATGCAATATCTGTGCCGGATTCAGACGCCTCCAGCCGAAGAACTTCATGAAGAATGGACTCTGAAAAATGGCGATGTTTGGGGTTATGTATTCAACTATATGGCGAATGAACTGCATTTCTACAATCTGAAGAATGGAGAAACATAAGGACCCCGCAGTGTTAAAGCGACACTGACCTCAACAGATTGGGCTGTGTTAACTCTGGTGTCTTCCAGAGATCTCCACGCAACCACTGTAGTGCATCAAGAAACCATAGTGGAACCAGCGGTGTACAAGATATTTGCAAAGAAAAGCAAAGAAACACAGACAGCATGCGAGATGAAAGAAGAGATTTCACCGCCGCCCCTCAATGTGGAGGAAGAAAGAGTTATTTCCCCGCTGCCAGAAGTGAGAAGAGTCCTGACAAGCACCGTCTGGGAAACTAAAAGCGGACCATCGGGGCGATGGTATTACCGTGCAAGCCATTTGGAAACGCTGGGGAAGGACCCCTCTGATGATTTTGTTTTGGAGAATTTTAACTCTACATGTGGAGTTTTTCAGACATCTGTGCGGGTGTCTCTGACTGCTTGGCTGAAAATGATTGATGAAAAAGCTACAAAGCTTAAAGAACTTTTTAAACAGAGTCAGACATCGATGGCCATTATACTGGTGAAAAAGAATCTCACCTTTACAGAGGACTCTGCCTCCCACTCAACATAACAAGTCACACCCTCCTCACCAGATCATTTTAAACTAAGGACCCCTCAAAGAAAAACATTGTGTATTCTACCTATGTAAAAAGAATGTCGGGGTTGTCTCTGTATCAAGATGATGTGTTTAAAAATGAATTTTGTGAAAGATACCAACTGTGTGAGAGACGTCATAAAGACACTCATTTTAACCACAGTGTTTGTTCTCTACAAATGTTTTAAGATTGTTACAAAATGTAAAAAATAAAAATAAAAGGTATGGAGACAAAATGAATTCAGGTGACTGGCTTTATTAGGAAAACAAACATATAATACAAATGGGTTAGGGGTTAAATGTAACCATCGTGGACTTAATAGTCTAACAAAATACTTTTATCTGAATACATTTGTTCTTTTTAAGAGCGCTTTTTGAAATTATTTATTTATTATTTCAGTGGAACAATCCAGTTTTTGTTAACATTAACGCTTTCTTCTCTTTTTCTTGTGTTACTAAGATACTTTTAGACACACTTTGGTGTATGTAACACTTGTTCAGATAAACAAGGTTTTTTCTTTTCTGATAAACTTACATATTTTAGTTATTTTATGTTACCAAGATACTTTGAGATACACCCTGATGTACGCAACACTTAACAAAGGGTATAATATGAAGTACTTGGTAAGGAAGGGGTTTTTCTTTAAGGGTGCAACACTTTAGAACAGGGTAAAATATTCATTAATTTGTATTGAATTCAGTTTTATTTTTTTGATTTTCAACATACTATATGACTTTTCCATATTTCTGACATACTATACTTTTTTGACTTTTTTCTGTAGAATCTTGACAAAACTATTACTTGTTCTTAAATGATGACCTATTGCTGGAGATGAGATGAAAAAGCTACAACGCTTAAAGAACTTTTTTTCTAAAAACTCTCAATTCTATAATTGACTACCCCCATTCAACGCAATGAGCCCCACCCTCCACTCAGCAAATCATCTAAAACGAAGGACCTCGCTAAGACGACCGTTGTAAACTATCCATGGAGCAGAGAAAAGCCAAGACTCCCCCTGCGAGTTGCAGCCAGGAACAGACTACTGGACTACCATCATCACCACCAAGGGGGAAACCCGAATCTTGCAATACTACTGCTGCTGATTTTGCTCCTTGGGTCAAAACGTCTCTGTTTATGGACACAGTGAAAGCGGTGTTGGTTGATATTGTGGAGAGGGTGATACATCGGTACAGAGAAGAAATATGCAACGGGTGCCGAGTATTTGTTCAACACATTCGCAGCAGTCGGTTAGCGGGAGATGATCTATAAGATTATTATGATCCGGTAATGGCTCTACAACACCATCCTCTAGTTTAAATTTCTTCACTTTGTTTCTTTTCCTTCTTTTTGTCTTTTTCGTTTTTCGTCCTCTGGCCCCTTTTCTTTTCATTCGCATTCTGCGTTTGCTTTTCATTTTTCTTCTCCTTTTCATGTTGCTTTTTCTTTTTCTTCGTTTTTCTTTACTTTTTCTATTCTTTTCTGCTAATTGTCGTTTGCGATCTTGGCGAGTGGTATGAGATATACTGTTTCTATAAAGGTTATCTATAATACCATCTTTTAAAGAAAGATATTCTTCATACGTCATGTTATCATGGTCCTCTTTTGTCCTAAAGACCTTACATGGATATGATATAGAGGAGAGCTCTTCTTCGGGGACATCCTCTCCCCTACTTTGTAACATCCAGTCATTAAGCCCATATCCATTATCCTGGTGATAATAAGGACAGGCTACATCAGACTTGGTTTTTCTCAGATCCATGGCTAGTTTTCAACGGTCGTCCTTAGTTTTATATGATTTGCTGAGTGGGTGGGACTTATTGCGTTGAGTGGGAGGCCTCATCTATAGAAAGTACTCTGTTTGAGGAGATTTCGTTAGGATTCTGACTCTTAATGGCAGTTTGTCATTTTGAGGGTATTTCAGTGAAACAAGGCTGTTTTGAACATTTGACAGATTTATGCTTAAATTCTCTGAGAAAGTTACTGAAAGATACACTTTTTCTTTTTAAAAAAGCTGAAAAGTAGATAATGAAGTGTGATTTGTGTGTACAGACACACAGAAAACACTGAAAAACACAACAAGAAGGACTGTAATACACATGTATCAGACACGCTCCCCTTGCTATAATGATGACAACAGTTTTTAGATGTAAAAAACCACTTTTTTTATTTTTCACACACAAAATCAATAGTTATACTGATTGTAGCATCCCCAGGACAGTCTCCAGCTTAGAATTCCCCATATTACTGGAGATATCGTGATGGAGTTTTTTCACTTCAGTCAAAATATTCACGTGTATGCTGTTTTCAACACACAGATGCATTACATCTACAAACAGAGCATACAATGAGAGCACATGATACACTTTTGATGTTTGTTTCATTTCTGAGGTAATGTTACAGAATGTTTCGGAAAATGAAGATTCCATGACCACTTTAAATGTTTCGTTTACAATCGTTTCCCAATGACCCGGAATAGTACTGCCAGAACGAACGATATCCAAAATGTCTTCCAGTTTACAAACTTCGGCCATTCTTTTTACACAGGGGTCACTACTCGTTCTGTTTTCAATCGTCCCCATCACCACACTTATTAAAAGGGTAATGACTACATTATGATCAATATATACAGAGCGTTTTGCATAGTAGTTTCCCATTTTTATTTTACTTAAAGAAAAAAGTCAATGTATCGAACAAGTCCCTGGCTTCTCCATCCAACTGCTGGTTGTTAGTCTTCTTCTTCTCCATCCAACTCGGCATGGATCTTTTCAAGTCTCTCCTTGAGGCGTCTGCAATTTTTGAGATTGTGAAGAAAAGCCTCCGAAGCGCCTTGGATCCTCCAATCATCCGTGAAAATGTCTTTATCATTAAGAGTCTGGTCGATCTCAGTAATGAAGTCGGTGAACCAGAGTCTTTTCATTAACGCGTTGTAATTGTTTCTGAAGTAAAAATCGGACATGTCATTCAGAAAATCGTGTTGCCTCTGGCCGGGGTGACTGACTCGGCACCCGTTGCATATTTCTTCTCTGTACCGATGTATCACCCTCTCCACAATATCAACCAACACCGCTTTCACTGTGTCCATAAACAGAGACGTTTTGGCCCAAGGAGCAAAATCAGCAGCAGTAGTATTGCAAGATTCGGGTTTCCCCCTTGGTGGTGATGATGGTAGTCCAGTAGTCTGTTCCTGGCTGCAACTCGCAGGGGGAGTCTTGGCTTTTCTCTGCTCCATGGCTAGTTTACAACGGTCGTCTTAGCGAGGTCCTTCGTTTTAGATGATTTGCTGAGTGGAGGGTGGGGCTCATTGCGTTGAATGAGGGAGTCAAATATAGAATTGAGAGTTTTTAGAAAAAAAGTTCTTTAAGCGTTGTAGCTTTTTCATCTCATCTCCAGCAATAGGTCATCATTTAAGAACAAGTAATAGTTTTGTCAAGATTCTACAGAAAAAAGTCAAAAAAGTATAGTATGTCAGAAATATGGAAAAGTCATATAGTATGTTGAAAATCAAAAAAAGAAAACTCAATTCAATACAAATTAATGAATATTTTACCCTGTTCTAAAGTGTTGCACCCTTAAAGAAAAAACCCTTCCTTACCAAGTACTTCATATTATACCCTTTGTTAAGTGTTGCGTACATCAGGGTGTATCTCAAAGTATCTTGGTAACATAAAATAACTAAAATATGTAAGTTTATCAGAAAAGAAAAAACCTTGTTTATCTGAACAAGTGTTGCATACACCAAAGTGTGTCTAAAAGTATCTTAGTAACACAAGAAAAAGAGAAGAAAGCGTTAATGTTAACAAAAACTGGATTGTTCCACTGAAATAATAAATAAATAATTTCAAAAAGCGCTCTTAAAAAGAACAAATGTATTCAGATAAAAGTATTTTGTTAGACTATTAAGTCCACGATGGTTACATTTAACCCCTAACCCATTTGTATTATATGTTTGTTTTCCTAATAAAGCCAGAGTCACCTGAATTAATTTTGTCTCCATACCTTTTATTTTTTACATTTTGTAACAATCTTAAAACATTTGTAGAGAACAAACACTGTGGTTAAAATGAGTGTCTTTATGACGTCTCTCACACAGTTGGTATTTTTCACAAAATTCATTTTTAAACACATCATCTTGATACAGAGACAACCCCGACATTCTTTTTACATAGGTAGAATACACAATGTTTTTCTTTGAGGGGTCCTTAGTTTAAAATGATCTGGTGAGGAGGGTGTGACTTGTTATGTTGAGTGGGAGGCAGAGTCCTCTGTAAAGGTGAGATTCTTTTTCACCAGTATAATGGCCATCGATGTCTGACTCTGTTTAAAAAGTTCTTTAAGCTTTGTAGCTTTTTCATCAATCATTTTCAGCCAAGCAGTCAGAGACACCCGCACAGATGTCTGAAAAACTCCACATGTAGAGTTAAAATTCTCCAAAACAAAATCATCAGAGGGGTCCTTCCCCAGCGTTTCCAAATGGCTTGCACGGTAATACCATCGCCCCGATGGTCCGCTTTTAGTTTCCCAGACGGTGCTTGTCAGGACTCTTCTCACTTCTGGCAGCGGGGAAATAACTCTTTCTTCCTCCACATTGAGGGGCGGCGGTGAAATCTCTTCTTTCATCTCGCATGCTGTCTGTGTTTCTTTGCTTTTCTTTGCAAATATCTTGTACACCGCTGGTTCCACTATGGTTTCTTGATGCACTACAGTGGTTGCGTGGAGATCTCTGGAAGACACCAGAGTTAACACAGCCCAATCTGTTGAGGTCAGTGTCGCTTTAACACTGCGGGGTCCTTATGTTTCTCCATTCTTCAGATTGTAGAAATGCAGTTCATTCGCCATATAGTTGAATACATAACCCCAAACATCGTCATTTTTCAGAGTCCATTCTTCATGAAGTTCTTCGGCTGGAGGCGTCTGAATCCGGCACAGATATTGCATTCATTTCTTGATTGGCGCTCCGGACTGATGGCTGTATGTTGTCACAGGCGTCTCGCTGATTAATGACTGGCCTGTTATTTAGTTTGAGCGTATTTATTTTCGTCTATTTCCATCCCCTTACTTTTAAATGATCTGGTGAGGAGGGCGGGACATGTTATGTTAAGTGAAGGCGGAGCCCTTGTACAAGCTGGAGGCTTCATGGAGTGAAATGGAGCAGAAACACACATTCTTTATGGGTACAGCAACATTCTAATATTATCCCTAGTACAACCTTACACAAACTTAATATTGGGTTTCCTTATAGTGGTGTAAAGTAATTATAAAAAGAAAGATCATGTTTTTAATTTTTTTTTATTATTTCCCTTCTTCAGAGAGACTTTTCTTATAGTTAGTAAAAAAGTAATTACACATTAGTTCACAGTCGCTACAAATAAAAAAGAGAATATCCTCAGGTATCACTAATAAACAATATTACGACTTTCTGAGATATTTTCACACAATATACTTGTAACTTTTTTATAGGGCTTCAGATATTTTGCATGTCTGCATAAACACGGTTTCATCTTTCTTGAAACTGTCCGTTTTACAAAAGAGTGAAGAATAATGGCTGTTTTCTGCTTCTTCATCCTCTGAATTTTCCTCCCCGTCCCTCTTCCTTCTCATCGCATAGATAGTGTTCTAAATCTGTCTACCTTCCCTGCACTTTTGTGTATAAAAGCTGAAAAAAGTAGATAATGAAGTACTTTGTTTTAGTATATTTCGTTAACCCCCTGACTCTTAATGTCAGTTTGTGATTTTGAGGCTATTTCAGTGAAAAACAAGGCTGTTTTGAACATTTGCCAGATTTATGCTTAAATTCTCTGAGAAAGTTACTGAAAAGATACACTTTTGTGTATAAAAGAGGACCACTAACATAAAGTACTCTGTTTGATGAGATTTCGTTAGGCTTCTGACTCTAAAAAGGCACGTTTTTTGATTTAAAGACTTTTTTTACAGACATTCGGCAGATGTATGTGTAAAGATTTAGTTAAGAATCTGTCTCTTAACACACCATCCCCGAGAGCCAAAACATACTCAACCCCCCTGAGTACTGCAGATATCACTGTAAAATCAACCGACAGTAAGGAGAATATGCTACTTACTTCCGGGTGTAAAATTCCCCGTTATCCAATGGGAATGGACGCTCGTAATACAATACAGGGGACATGATCATTATCTTTTAAATAACGTTAACTAAAGGGAACAATCTATTTGACACAGCTGAAGCTCTGGCCTTCCTTAAAAACGAACTAATTTAATAAAAATCACAGTTGCATTACACACAATGCACTGTTTTTTGAGAACACAAATTCGTAACTAATGTAATTTTTACATTCTGACGAAAAATTAAAATAATTATGAATACAAATAAAATAAAAGAAGCCTCCCGTGAGTTACTACAAGCTATAAAGTAGATTTAAAAAACGTTTCTATAGAATAAAATCTCACTGCGGGACGTTGTAGAAATGCGTGTGTGCACCACGACAAAGGAGCCTCATTCACTTTACATTGGGGTTGTTTGCGTGGTGCCGACACGTAAATGTAACAAAGTTCGTGAGTCCACCACGCATTGTGGTGTTAAGGAGTTGTGGTGGAGTCACTCATTCTGGTGAGATCAGGTTGGAGCTGTAGTATCAATGATATTACAGCTCAGTGAGGTAAAGGACTATGAGTGTTTAGATAGTTCACTTTAGTCTAAGGGTGCATTCACACCTAATAGTCCGCTCTCTGGTGCGCACCAGAGGACAGTTTGTTACATTGTTTCATTTTTCAGAAGGTTTGGTTTGCGTTCACACATGGTTCACACGTAAAACTACGGTGTTAAAAACGACAATTTAAAAAATACAGATTCTAATGGTCAGATATAGATATACAGATACTAAAGATAGGCAGGTACTTGCTTTCAAGCAGAACACTGGGGAAAACAAACTTAACGGGAGTGTTTACGTGTTAGGCGTAATGACGTACAACGGCCTCGACAATTTCTGTAGTCCTATTCAGCCACTCGGTAATAACCATCGTTTTTTAGACACGTAAACTCTTCAAAAATCACCAGGGGGGTCACTGCTGATGTATCTAATGTCGTAGAACAAAACGTGATTTATCTCTTAAATTTGTGTCAATCACAGACCTTATTTCGAGCTATTTTCCAAAACCCTATGGAGAAAATGCATTGCTTTTTATCGAAGGAACCGGAAGTGCTAAAAATGCTAACTTACTTCCGGGTTTTACGACGCGTCACTGCAGTTCTAACTAATTTCCCTGCTTCTCGTGGTTTCCTTGCATCTCTCCATGCTTCCCTTGTGGGAGGGACTAGTCGCAGGGAAACGACGCAAATGAGAGACGCAAGGAATCTATTTAACCGAGGTGAGAAGGACCCAGTGTGTTTACACTCGTCATGGCAGCAAACACAGCGCATTTAAACGGGAAAGAGAGAGAGATATTTGTTAAAGACGGCGATTATTGGATGCGATCCCTATTTGTTACCCCCAACTGTATTTTGTTTATTGAATTCGGCTAAGTGTCTTCCCCAACTAACTTTTCCCGACATATATATTGATCTTGTTCACAATCCATCTCCATTCACCGGAGAGAGCCTGAAGGCTTTTAAGAGCACAGATGCCTATCAATACGCCATTGCCGGGTGGGTGAACGACACCAATATATGGCATGTGGAGAAGACACACCTACATGTGATCACAGCGAAGGTAAGTAATTTAACAATAATCATAAACCGTGTTATTATAGTTGTATTTATGTCTAAAGTGATGATGTTAGCTTGCTAGCCAGTTGCTAGCAAATGGTATTTCTAGCTAACATCATAACTCCAGCTAGCTATATTGTTTTAAAGCAACATACTCTTCTTTCAATGACAAATTAATTCTTATTTTTTTCTTCATAAGCAAGAGGTCCATGTTTATTTCACGATTCTCTGTCACTTGCATTATTGTTATATTTCGCGTTGCTCTATCTTTACTTGTTTTTTTATGTCTTAAGGATATTGTAGTTGTAGCCTACTTTTGGAGCAGCCTGGGACTTCAGATATTAAATGCCAATCTGCGCTGTAGCTATTGTATTTGACAATAAACCTTTGAATCTTAGGAAGCTTAGGAGAGTTTAGCTTTTATATGACAAAATTAATGTACTGCATTTTTCACTTAACAGGTCAATCATTCCCAGGCTTTGAACAGCAAACCAACATCTCCATGGATTGTGGTGCAGGAGGATGCGACAGTGGTGATGGCGCATTGTACATGCATGGCACGGTTAGGAGAGGTTTGTTCCCTCGCAGCAGCACTTATGTTTACAGTTTTGGCTGCTGTTGAGAAGAGAGAAAACCAGACATGCACAGAGAAGCCATGCACATGGACACAGCCTAGCACTAAAATGGTGAAGTACGATGAGGTGTCTAACATCTTCGCCATTAAAGAACAAGTTCAAACCGAAGACCTGTTTCAGCACATGAGACCATCTGCTGATGATTTCAAGTTATTCTGTGAACAACTCCACCAAAGTGAAGAACAAGAGACAAAGCCCAAGAAAAGTGCTATCCTGTCGGTCATTGAAGGCCATTCCCACAGATACACGCCAAAGACTGTACAACTGGATCTGCCAACACCCCTTACCAGTCTGTATCAAAGCAGCATACTTGTACTGGATTTGCCTGCACTGCTAGAGGAGGGTGCCAAAGTCTTAGAGGAGCTGAATCTCACACCAGAGCAGGTAAGAAATAGAAATGGCTTACGGTAAAATAAAAGCGTGTCACAATGCTAAATCCTAAACATCACTAAATTCATTAAGAATAACTTCACTGCTTTCTGATACAGCTCTTTTGATAGTTCAATTCTTTTTGAGTGTTTGTTAGTTGAGGAGAAGACCAGGAAACAGAGTAGTTCGAGGGTCTGGTTTGAGCAGAGAGCAGGGAGAGTTACTGCGTCATCCTTCCATGAGGCAGCCAAGACAGAGAGCTCTTCGTCTTTGATTACAAGAGTTTGCTATCCTCGCTCCTCTCAGTTTTCCACTGAAGCGACAAGGTATATACACATTTAGGCAGCAAGACTAAATCATACATTCTTTCCACTACTTCATCATGAATTAATACAATAATTGAGTAACTAGATATTATGAGGGTAAATCAAGATATTAACATTCTAATAACAGTATTTTAGGGGCTTTTTAAAGTGATGAGTTGTTTTCCAAAATAACATGTTCTTTTCCTCAGACGGGGTTTACAAAACAAGGACACTGCCAACAAGTCTTACTTGGTGGCTATGCAAGATCACCATGAAGACATCAATGTTGCAGCATCAGGGCTCATCCTCAACCCAGAGCTGCCATGGATTGGTGCATCCCCAGGGCCCAGGAGTTCAAAACTTTTAATCTCAATCAGATCAGATTTTGAAATCCCATTTTTTGTGATCCAGGATCAGACAAGTCGGCCACATTTTGTCCCAGGTGTTCAAAGCAATTCAGGATAGGATCAGCCTGATCCAGATTACGATTTTTCAAGATGACTAGATCCTGAATATCAGTGCTTTAATCCTACCGATCGCCGTCTAGTGGACATGAAAAATAATACAAGGAAGACAAGAGACCACATAGCAGAGACATCTATAATGTTTAATTGTATTTTTAAATACATAAAGGACATCAAATAATAATGAAACTGTAATTTAAAAAAATACTCCCACTAGGGTAACAACAATAAAACATTCATTCAAAGGCAGCTGGATCATCCAGGCGTGCTTTGAGGAGCTGAATTCTCAGTGAGGTTTCAGTTTGCTGAAGCCGGCACAGCTGTATTTGTTCTTCGGCCAGACGGATCTGCATCTCTGCTCTCTCCGTTTCACGGCTCAGCAGAGTCTCGTAGGCATAATCCTTCTGCTCTGGTTTTCTGGTGCGCTTGCATTTTCTCTTTAGAGGTGGCTCTTGCAGTGTGTCATCAGGCCTGGCTGAAGGTCCAGCTTCTGGATCCACATGGGTCAGGAGGACCTCATCTTCAATGGTGTGTGTCACATAAGGTGCATTGACGACCTGAAATTAAAGTTTATCAATATACTTTATACCCCTTAATAAGATGATCACAAGCATGCAAGCTCCTGGAAAAGTGTAGTACTAGGATGCTCTATAAGACATATAGCCATTGTAGTACTATGAAAATAACAATTATACAAGATAATAATTGTAGTTCTATAGGGACAAGGATAAAATCACACATACCTGCGACTCACCATCCAGTACAACGTTTGGTATTCCATGTAAAGATTGTGACTGCTGACCACCAATGATATCAAGTGCCACATCTGTGTATTGTCCCCTTTTATATGGTGTGTTACCCGTCTGTGGGTTTTTAGCCTGGCTGTGGTCTTTGGTAGCTTGCTGCTTCAAATTCTTCCACCTCAACCTCACTTGGTCCAGATCCTGTGGCATTCACATTGTCTGTAACTTCCATCCATATTCCACTCTTTACTTTAGTCGCTCCACCCTCTCTGTTAGCTACCAACTATGGAGTCATAATTGTTCCTTACACCTGCAGCAGTGCATGGGTCTCAGCAGATGTAAAATTAGCCCCCATTTTGTCCATCTTTCCAACTCATTGGTTTGGTCAGGTCAGCAATTAGTTGTATAGGTCTGGCCTTGCTATTAATTACATAATTAACCACAGGCACTAACCAATCTGGACATGCATTCCAGGTGTGTATTTGCAATGAGTTGTTATTCAGAGACTGATGTAGATCTACTGACTGAAACAACAGTCAGAACACAGTCATGGCAGGGATTGTTCACATCTTCCATGCTGGAAGGAGAGGTTACCGCCAAAGGGTCCACACCGAGCGCCCCAAACCTCTCCAACAGTACACAACAGAAGAACTGTACAATCGTTTTCGATTTGGACTTGATGACATCAACTACATTGCTGATCTGGTCAGGCCACAACTGCAGTGCAGAACCTTGCAGAGTCATGCTCTGACTGTAGAGGAACAGGTCCTCATTGCCCTGCGCTTTTACGCATGTGGAACATTCTATGAGGTCATAGCTGACAGCATGGGAGTCCACAGGACAACAGTGGGTGAAGTGGTGTCAGCTGTGTCTGATGCACTGGCTCGCCTGCTGGATCACTTTGTGACTTTTCCCACTGATGGCCAGATTGCCAAAGTGAAGCAGAAGTTTTTTCTTCTCGAAGACATGCCCAAGACCATTGGGGTGATCGACTGCACCCATGTACATATTCAAGCACCTCGTCAGAGGGAGTGGGAATATGTCAACAGGAAAGGGAGGCACAGCATCAATGTGCAACTTGTGGGAGATGCTGACCTTGCCATCACCAACTGTGTTGTGAGATGGCCTGGGTCAGTCCACGATGCACGTATCTTCAGAGAGAGCCGGTTGTTCACTGAATTCCAAACCAACAGGCCGGATGGAGTTATATTAGCCGACAGTGCCTACCCACTCCTACCATGGGTGATGACACCTTTTCCCACGGCCAACACTCCTTCACAGATGCGCTACAACAACGCCCATGGAAGAACAAGGTGTGCCATTGAGCGCTTGAATGGAGTACTGAAGAGGCGTTTTGCATGCCTCAACTATCTGAGAGTGGAACCCCAAGGAGCATGCCAAATAACACTGGCTTGTATTGTGCTACACAATATCGCTGTCCATCGCAGAGTCCCCCTCTCTGACATCGATGATCCCCCAGAGCCCCTCGCACCTGCTGATGATCTTGGCCCACCTATGGATTTCCCTCTAAATGAGAGACTGAGTGGTGGTGCAAGGCCAGATGCTATTGTCCGCAATTACTTTTGAAAGGTGATGACAGATGATGGACTTTTTTTTTGTTGAAGATATTTTTTCTTTAATCTAAATTACATTTGTGATTGACAATCTTTGCTGTGATACTTTTATGAGCATAAACATTTATGTCATCAACATTTGGTTGAAAACAAAATAGGCCACCACAAACGTGAGCAAAAATGGAAAAAATAAAATGTATTTCCCATGAAGGCTAAAAATTGTGTATTATTTCAGTTAACAAACGTTGCCATCTAATTTAAATTGAAACATATTTTAAAATAAATTGTACAGTACATGTTGCTCTGGTAATCCACTGGAAATCCACCCCTCTGGTGGGATCAGGATAATCCAGTTTTTTGGGATCAAACTGATCCCAATCCTGTGTTGTCGGTTTGAACTACCCATTTTGAAGATTTGATCCAGATTAAAGCTTGGATTGGATTTCCTGATCTGATCGGATATCAAAGTGATCCTAATCCTGTTTTTTTGTTTTGAACTCCCCAAAATCCAAATCTGATCTGATCAGATAGGGATTCAAAGTTTTGAACTCTTGGGCCCAGATGGTGTCGTGACCGGTGCTTGCCATGAGCCTGGCATTTTAGAAATTAAGTGTCCTTTCAGCGCTAAAGACCACAGTCTACTTGAATGCACCAAAGACTTGCGGTTCTGCCTGACCGTCCACAGCTATATGTATCAAGTGCAGGCACAGAAATGCGTGTCGCAGAGGTAATGTTCTGTGATTTTGTTGTGTGGACACCTCAAGAACATTTTAAACAGCGCATGATGTTTGATGGCGCATTTTTTGATGTTGCACATTCAAAGGTGGTAAACTTCATTAGAACGGGGATACTACCAGAGTTGTTGGGTAAATGGTTTACTGTGCCACACTTCTCCTCCACTGCAACCTCTGACAAAACATCTGAGGGACATTAAGAAGCTGACAATAAATAAGCTCTTCTTGTCAGACACTGATCTTTTGCTTTTGTCTTCATGGTCAGGTTTTTGTTTACCCTTTAAGCTTACATATTCATACACTGTGTAGATTGTGCAATAAATAACTGTATCTAATACTTGCAGATGCATTGTAGTATAAGTAGGAGTATTTAAAAAACCTCAAGGAACAAATACTTGGAAAAGTGATGTTTATTAGTTAAAAACTGGACATTTTAATGTATTAATTGTAAAGATAATAGAGAGAAGATCCAACATACATAGAAAAGGGAATACACAATAAGCATTTTGTTTCATTTAGCTGACGCTTTTATCAAAAGCGACTTACAAATAGTATCTATCTATTCTGTGGGTACCACAGATGGGCAGACATTACAAAGAGCACAGCAAACTGTTACCATCTTGTCAAGAGAAGTAGGTTGTCCTTGAGTGGCTGCTTGGCAAAGAGACAGCGGGATGGTGCTCTGAACTTGAAGGATGGTGTATTTGTTCCTGACCAGGCCAATGACTCTTTCCACATGGATCCTGACGGCAGCGAGTCCCCTTGTGGATTCAAGTTCCAGTGGATGCAGCTGCTGCTTGCCTTTGGTGAATGCTGGTATTTTCAACTGTGCATTATACAGTCCCCCAGTGTCTTTCACATTGAAGCCTCTATCAGCAAGAACAACATCTCCTGGTGATCATTTCTCAAGATATGAGCAGTTTTCTGTAATGTACTTGTCGCTTGTGCATCCCCCCCAGCCCTTTGACACAAAGGATGTAACACCCTGTGGTGTTATAGAAATGAGATATTTTACAGTGTTGTGGTGCTTGTAATAGGAGTATGTTTGTGCACATGCCCTTAAATGCTTTGGCTTCTCTACAAAAATGTCAAAACAGTCAATGATGGAAGTGCAGTTGCTAAAATTATCCCTGAAACACATGGGCAGACTAACCTGAATTTGATCTTTTGAGGGCCAAAATATAAGTGGTGACAGTCTGACATACATGACATCTAAAGTATTGTTGAACATTCTGACAACACTGCTCTTAGACATATGAAAAAGATAAACAAAAAAATATAAAGGTAAGTTAAGCCTCATTCTCATCAGTGTTAATAAAAAGCTATGAAAGGGAGTCAGTCTTGGACCGGCTTTCACAAACCCAGACAGGAAGCCAAAAACAACCATCATTTTAGTTGGTTTAGTTAGTTCCTGTACCATCTCATCATTTCCTTTGAAGGCTTCTTCATTGAAAGACAGCACATTAACTTTGGCCTTAAGACAATTAACCTCAGCTCTTAATAGTGCACACTCGTTTGTCAATGCCTTGACTGTAGCTTGGCAGGCTGCATTTGAGCATGGTTCCACAATACCTGAGCTAAGAATGGCTTGAGAGTAACTGTGGTCATCTTTCACACATTCTACCTGTTCAACTAAGGTGATGTCAAGCCCAGTGGCATCACTGGTGCTGGAAGGTGCCACATTCTCATGGTCACTATCAGGAACCAAAGTCTCAGTCCGTTTCCTTTTCATCTGCTGAGTATGCTCAAATCTGCTGGTGGCATAGATGCTTCTCTGCCGCTGTCCAGCTGACGTGTGCGCAAACAGGCTGGAGATGTAGTCAGGACTCATGGGGTTGTCATTTTTTCTTCCTAAGCAGACAGAGGCAAACATGGTAGAATATTAATGTGTGTATAAGGCCTCCTAATAAGATAATGACAAGTATTACGATCCTTAACTTAAGTAAAAGTAGCAATAATACATGTAATATAAATACACGTAATACAAGTAATTTAAGGCATGCATTCAATAATATTGAGAACGGCAATTTCTTTCTCAGTTTTCTCCCAGCAATGTGTCTTTTATTCAAATGCAGTCGGTTTCAAGCGTAAAGGAACACAGAGCAAAACTAATGCAGTCCTTTCAAAACTGGGAATATTGTACTCGTGCTATGTTACCATTACACTGCTAACGGTAATTATTATTCGGCAACTGAATTATCTATGTTGAAGTATTTAGAAAACTTATTTCTGACAAAAGAAGCTAAAAGATAACAATAAGTGAAGAGCTCACTGGAAACAAAGTGTTGACTACACAATCTAGAGTTAGAAATCGGCTGCCAGCCATTTATTACGACGGTCTAAGTCTTTGGGGATCGATACAAACTGGACAATAGTCTCCTCTGGAGACTATTGTCACAGCCCACAGCACAACAAATCCCAGGTATATCCACAAACTTTATTATTCACGACGTGAATTCTGACTTTTTTCTCAGAATTCTGACTTTAATCTCAGAATTCTGACTTTTTTCTCAGAACAAAAAAAATGTTTTTTTACACGGTAACATTCACTTCAATTAATGATAACTACGGAGCTTGTGTTAGAAATTAAAATCAATGTTTTTAATGGCATAAAGTACCTTAAACATACCGTCAGTTTAAATGCTGTTTTATACTGAAAAACCAGAAGTTCTTGTGCACAACCAGTTGTTAAGCTTTTATTCTGAAAATCTTTCATCTCCGGTTAGCATTTAGCATGAGGCTAATATACCATTTACTATAGAGGTGAATTTAGCAGCGATATGATATGATGTTGCACACCGAAACCTACTGATTTCAACACTACAACTATAGACGTCGAGATATTATTATTGATGAATATTAAATGAAGGTACAGTTTATTTGAGTACGTTATTGTTTACAGATGTGGGTAGCATGTGACAACATCCGGAACGACCGGAAACCAAACCAGCCGTGAAGTATTTTCTGTATTTTTCAGAGTATTGATTACAGCGTTTACAATGTGTTAAAGGAAAAGTGATGAAAGAGAATATGAGGAGAAGAGGCGTGTTTAAGTATTGAATGTACAATGTCTGAATCCTCTGTTTAAAGGAGACCTATCATGCTATATTTAAATGATATAGTGTATGACCATACCTATATAAGGTATATTTATACATTTTATTTTTCAAAATACCAAACAGATCATTTTTTAGACATGCCTCGTTTCGCTCATTTTCGCTCTATTCCAAGCCCGTCTTTGAAAATTCTGAGCAGCAGCTGACCACGCCCCCCTGCAGAAGAGCAGGCATGAGCCGGCGAGAGTCACGTTACCATGCTTGCTGTGATTACGAGTGTCGAATAAACATGTCATCTCAGAGCAATGCATGTGTTCAAGCATACTATCAATTTGATCCAGAAACTGACCCTGAAGCAGCGGAGGTTTTGGTGGAGGTGCAAAAATCTCGGTTGCAGCAGGACGTTTCTGAATGGTTAGCTGACAAGCTGTTGTCCCTATTTATTTTACTCTGTTACGATTCTTGCTCCTTATTCCGTTCATATTTTGGCTAATTAGCAAGAATACAATGTGTACAGTTTGTAACGCAAAAACAGCGATATATATATATATATTTATAAAGGGAGACATTCATATTTTCAGCATATATACAATGGCCTCATTGCGTTTATTAATAGTTTACAGTCCTTTTCTTCCAACATCGTGCAACAACCGTTGGAAAGTTGAATAACTTAGGATGATAAAAAGTATAACTCCAACAACACCTCAGTTGTCAGCAATGTGTGTAGTTTCATGTGTTTTTAAAAGCTCAGTTATTGACTTCTTTGTGCAAATTGCGCCACGATGCCTTCTGAACGGAGAATGTGTGCTGCATGGAGATACCACAGGTAACATTTTTGACAGCTTTACTAAGTTGTCTGTTTAAATACATTTTTCACATGTCATTCAATATATGTTTATCACAATGTGTCAAGACGGATGCAGTAACTTGAGGACTCTGTAACCTGTATGGTGGACCATCCTGGATTGGAGCCTGTGTGCCTAAATGTGTTCTCCCTGCAGAATGCGTTGAATATTTACAGAGCTGAACATGGTGGACTACAGTTGAGGCAAATAGAGCAGTGAGTGGTTTGTTTGTTTGTTTGTTTGTTTGTTTGTTTGTTTGTTTGTTTTGACTGAAATTGTAAAACGAATGCTAATATTGTTCATGGAAATAAATACTGGTGTATATGGCTTTATGCAATCTTTCATTCTGTCAATGTACATGTACTATTATATTATGCATAACACACCCATGTGTACGACAAAAAGGTCCACACACACAACCTTATGCTTTTGAAATCAGAATATTCTTTACCCATCCAAACATGAATAATCACGACACATTTTGATATCAACTCGGAACTTTATTGTCAAAATCAATGGTTAAAAAAACTAAATGTAGCCTACTTGTATTTTGTATAAATGACACTAAATATTTTTACAGAAGCTTTGTGAGCTGGTGCTGGGGCTTCCTTGGACGCAGGATCAGAGTGGTGATTCCGGCCTGCGTTGTCCTCACGATACGCAGGGAGTTTCCTGATCCGTGAAATGTCGATGTTGGGTTCAGACAGCAGCCAAATTGAACCGTGGAGCATACCCGGCGATGACCTCCTCCCTGTCAGGTCGCTCATAATGGTGCAGGGTCCACAAAGATTTGGTCGAAGATGAGGTTCATCAAGTTGGCCACGTAGGGCTGTGCAATGGTAAAAAAGCACAACAAAAAATGTGGTTTAGATTAGTATATGCATGTAAAAAACTGAAACTTCTTTCTAATTTTTTTATTTTATATTTGTAAATAGTTGTATAATAAATATTTTAAACACTTACGGAATGTGGGGTCAGTCTTCACTGGTGTTGCTCTGCATTCTCCCTTCCTGGCCTTTGGGAACTGCAGTTTATACAGAGGGTTTCCAGTGGAGGTAGTGGCTTGTGCACGCTCAGCGTTTTCATTGTAGTGCAGGGCTGCCAGGTACAGTCTTTCATTTCCGCCATGATAAAAAAAAATTAAATAATAGCAAAGGATGTACAAATTGTCACTAATTAGTAAGTATGTGAGGTGCTGGCCTGTAAAGAAGAACACATAGTTAGAACAAAATCATCTCAACTTAGTATTCAGGATGAGAAAATACTATTTGGATAAATATAGTCTGAAATCCCAAAAGATGGGGCTAAAACTCTCTATTTAGCAAAGCTCTTTGCTTAGCCTTTTCCAATCTGAGTTAGTTTTGAACCGTAACGTGCATGCTGTGTTTCTGACTCAATACAGGTGATGTGTTGGAGAGGGGCTGAGCTCGGTAGACTGACTGTAATGAGTGCTAGCCACTAATTAGCCTGTTGCTAGAGGTAAGGCCTTGTCAACAACAACAGACCAACGGGGCTTTAGCTCAGTTTTACTCGTGGTGTGTGTCCCCCCTCGCATACATACAGTGTTGTATCCTAACACACCCCCATTCATATTCATGTGCGCAAACAAGTAAACACACAAAAGCTTTTACATATAACGCTGCAAAAAACGGCATGTCTCATTAGCGTAGCGTAGCTTAGCTTACAGATCGATGATATCTGATCGTTCTTACAGACTACAATCACAAAAGCTTTTAAATATAACGCTGGAAAAAACGGCATGTCTCATTAGCGTAGCGTAGCTTAGCTTACAGATTGATGATATCTGATCGTTCTTACAGACTACAATCACAAAAGCTTTTACATATAACGCTGGAAAAAACGGCATGTCTCATTAGCGGATTACGTTTGTTAATAAACACCTAACCGATTACTATTTGGGTTTGAGGCGAGATTTTGCATGATAGGTCCCCTTTAACGTAACAACGGACATTAAAACGTGGAGAGCCGGCCCGCAGGGAGGAGCCAGCAGAGGATATATAACAAGCTGGACCAGAGGGGTTCGGCCTCTTTCCTTCGCCGCGAGAGCCAGATCACAGCTGTTTATCTGACCTGAAAATCTCCTGTTTGTAACATTACCGTGCCATATTTTTAATTAAAGTAACCATTTGAACACCCTCAGAGACTCAATTAGTCTCCTTTTTTAAAGCTTCTCTCCTGGACGCGAGAATAACGAACACAGATAACACTTGCTAACAGCAAGGCACAAGGCTACTTCACTCATTTAGCTAGCTAATGTAAGATACAAATGCTGTCGAGCCCTCACTGCTTGTAAAATAAATAGCACAAACTGACTACTTACCCGAGCCCCACTGTTCTCCGTCATTTTTCTCCCGGGTTGTTGTGATCACATGACTGACAAAGCCGTGCTCTGATAGGCCAGAAGTCGGTTTGATTGCATTCGGGCTCGATTGCTTATCCTGTCTGAGTAGCCCGGATGATGCTGCATCTATTTTGGACGTCAAATTGTATACACCGAAAATGTTGACGTCGAATTTTTTTCACTTAAATTTTTGGGATCTGAATTTGAACATTCGAATTTTTTTAACTTGCATGTTTACATTCTTATTTCACATAGGTAAATTCGGAGCAAAACAATTCAGATACATGATTTTCAAAGTAATTATTTTCACTGCTATTCGGTGTTAATAAAATTCAAATACTTCTATCTCTTGTTTGCTTCCATAGTTTGCTTCCATACTCCCCACTTCTCTGAAACCGAACAGCTGCTGCCGCCTGTCTAATGATGCGTTCAAAGTATGTGGAAAAGCAACACACTTCTAAAAATGTACTACTTGCTTCAAACCTATGACAGGTGTAAATGTAATTATAAGGGAATATAAATGTGTCTCACTATTAGATTATACAAAACACAATATCATGTAATGTTATTTAATGTTAGGTAATATACAATATAAAGTATTTCAGTTTGGTATTCAAAAAATATTGAATGCTTTTACAAAAAAAAGGAGGATATTGTACTAAAAACATTTTAGTTATCAATCTAAGACAATATGTTGGGTAATTAACAATTGAAAATCATCTTTTATTTGATAAAACAACTTTTGTTTACCAACCAATAAAGCATATTGGATTAAATTCAATGTGTAATGGCAATTTTAATGTTCCAATGTCCTATATCCTTTTGCCATTACTTCACAGGAGGGCTGGAGAGTGATCCAGACGCAGACACAAACAGATGATTTTCCGGTCCTTTGCTGTAGTTTAGAATGATGTTTTATTTTGCGCTTTACATACCAAGGTTTAATTACAGTCAATACAGTTGTGGTGAGCATCTGCCGGCTGGTGAATTCGGTATGCTCTTTCCTTCTGTGTCCTCATCCTTTCCTGTCACATATGACCCCTTTCCCGGTGCAGCTAAACCCCGCCACCAAGTGTTCAAGATAGTATTGCACTATACACATCAATTAAATAAACTGACATGCCAACAACACCCATAAAATGGCTCCAACACAATGTCTATAATATGTTTGACAAATAGCCTACAAATAGTGCAAATAAATACATGTTCAATTGGTAATAGTTAAATATTAGTTTGAGATGTTATTGGTTTGAACAGTAAAACAAAACAACAGGAACACAACAATAATAGAACATTATATTGTTATTTTCATCTATGAAATCCCACATCCATGAGAAGAGATGGACTGATTCCTGAGAGTCTTGTACATGAGTATTTACATGTTTTTCTACTTCGTACTTATACTCCACTACAATTCACAGATAAATCGTGTACTTCTCCTCGACTCCAGTTCAGAAGTAAATGGTGTACTTTTACTCCACTACATGTATTTAATACCTTTAGCCACTTTACAGATTTTGATGTGAAATATAATCAAGTGTTAAATCAGACTTTAATTCCACCTGGAGTAAATTCACAAGCTACCCTGCAGTATACAAAGTCATTAAAACTAGCTGCACCTTTACCAGCTTTGAGAACACTTTCATGGTCAATCATTATAAAACATATCATATATATTATTCTGGAATGGACCAATCTGCAGGATGACTACTTTTACTTTTGGTAATTTAACTATATTGATGATAATACAATTGTACTAATTGAATAGTATTTTGAATGCAGAACTTTTACTTCTAAACAGAGCCGCCGTGTGGACGGGCCACACCCACGGCCCGTCCAGGGTAGGGGTTAGTTGAAGCTTCAACTCTTCTGCCCATTAACTTTGAATAGAGTGACGTCACGCTTTGCCGAACTGCATTATGGGAGCGTTGCTTCGCTTTGCTCGCGTTGCTCGCTTCAAAAGTTGAGCAATGTTCAACTTTTGAAGCTTCGGCGGAAGCGTCAGCCAATCAAATCATATGCCAGTACAAGCTCTAGCCAATCAAAACACGTGTGTCCGGGGTGGGAGATTCATGTTGGTCGAGTTTCAGACAAGCTTATCGGCAAGCTTCAACGCACGCCGCCTTGTGGACGCTGCGTAATCCTAGCCTGAAGTTGAATAGTCCATTTAGTTTAGGAACTTTCCTAACGGAGTGAACTGACCCGGAAGTCCCTAAGTGGCAGCCATGATAAGTGCCGTTCGAATTCTCTAGATTGATAGGAAAGGAGGTTTCAAACTTCCTTTATAACCTCCTTTAGCTTAGGAACCACTGGACCTCAACGGTACGTCCACACAGCAGCTTCAGAAGAATCTTCCACCGCTTCCAACGCTTCTCTGCCCATTGACTTTGAATGGGGATGACGTCACTTTGCCTCGCTTTTCGCCGAACTGCATTGTGGGGGAGCGAAGCGAAGATTTCCAGGATGTCCAGGATTTCCAGGATTCCAAAGTTGAGCAATGTTCAACTTTTGAAGCTGAGCTGGAAGCGCCAGCCAATCAAACACGTTTATGCAAATCTGACAGTAGAAGCGCTAGCCAATCAAACCGCGTGTAAGCAGGGAGAACCAGACCGCAGTTCATTTCCTCATATTCCAAACGAGACATTACGGTAGCAAATCACCCGGTTCTTTACGACCAGAACTATTAACGGGATACAAACCGGAGGAACCAGGCATGGAGGGAGGTGGCAGAGACAGTGGGTGAAACTGGTAGGTTTTCGCCTGTTTGGGGAGTTTATATATATATATATATATTGCTCGCATAAAATCCCCGGGTTTTTTTGCTTTGTATGTCGGGGGCGGGAGATTCATGTGATTGGTTGTTGGTCGCATTGCTCGCAAAAAATCCCCAAGCTGTCAGACACGCCCAGCTCCAAGATTTTTGAAAAGCTGCTGTGTGGACGTACCGTTACGGCCCGTCTACACTACAGCGTCGACAGCGTCGAAAGCTCCAATCTGCCCATTCACTTTCAATGGGGTGACGTCACGTAGCCTCGCTTTTTCGCCGAACTGAATTGTGGGTAGCAGAGCGGTCCGTCTCAGGCGTTTCCGGCGACAGAAGTTGAACAATGTTCAACTTCTGACGCCGGAGTAGCCAGCGCCAGCCAATCAAATCCCGTTTCTGAA
Source organism: Pseudochaenichthys georgianus (assembly GCF_902827115.2). Taxonomy (NCBI): domain Eukaryota; kingdom Metazoa; phylum Chordata; class Actinopteri; order Perciformes; family Channichthyidae; genus Pseudochaenichthys; species Pseudochaenichthys georgianus. The sequence continues at coordinate 38,790,398 of NC_047507.1, read as the reverse complement.
AATCTGACAGCCGTAGCCAATAGCCGCGTTCACACTGCGGTACTTTTCCCACAAAGGTTCATGTGAACTTAGTTCATGATCGCGTTCACACCAAAAAGAGCCGGTACTAAAAGTAGTTCATGCGAACCTTTTTACCCCCACTTTCGAGCGGCTCTTTTTTGAGAAAAGAGCTATATTCCTGATTGGCTGGGCGAATTGCAAACCCCGCCCCGTAAAACTCCCAAAAAGTTTTGTGAAGCCGCCATTTTATTATCCTCGCATTAGCATTAGCATTAGCCCAGCGCAGAAACGCAGAGAGACTAACTTATGGCAACACAAAATAAAACATGGGAGCGGTGGAGATGAGGAGGTGTCGGCGTTCTGGCGATTTACTCAGTCCCCAACTCCGGGGACTTCCGGCCGGGGACTTTGGGCGGCAGTATACGCCGTGAAGTGGGTTGCGGACTGCCAGTAAACCCAAAGCAGAAGAAGAAGAAGTGACGTCAGCGGCTTCATTTGCCTAATCCACCCCCAGGGACTTTTTCTGGTGTGAACGCGATCTGTACTTAGTTCATGCGAACTAAAGAGTTCGCATGAACTAAGTTCGCATGAACCTTTGTGGGAAAAGTACCGCAGTGTGAACGCGGCTAATCAAACCGCGTCTAAGCTGGGAGAGATATCCCGCCGTTCATTTCTATATTTCAAAAAAAGTTGGAGGAGAAACTAACTATCGCCGTAGCAATCACCCGGTTTTGTATGACCAGACCCTCTTCACCTACCAGGATACAAACCGGAGGAACCAGGCATGGAGGGAGGTGGCAGAGAAAGTGGTAGGTTTTCGCCTGTTTGGGGAGTTTATATATATATATATATTGCTCGCATAAAATCCCCGGGGGTTTTTGCTTTGTATGTCGGGGGCGGGAGATTCATGTGATTGGTTGTTGGTCGCATTGCTTGAATAAAATCCCCAAGCTCCAGACACGCCCAGCTCCAAGCTATTTTTGAAGCTGTAGTGTGGACGCTCCGTTACCGAAAGGAGAGGAGAAAATGCTGCCCCACAATGACTTGCAGCCGCAGCATTTGACGTCACACAACAGTCGGCCGTTCACGGAAACAAACGATTATGAGTGCTTTGTTTTGAACGTGCATCAGTATTATAATCAATAAGAGAAATATGAACGTTAGTTTTGACTGAAATGATCAAATAAAGTCAACATTTCACTGAGCTGTGTGGGGTTTGTTCAACTTTTAAAAGATGTTTGAATGGTGATGTACACAGTGATAGGTGTTAAGGACTAACGTTTATAATAAATACATTTTGTGTATTAATTTTAAGATCTTTTCATAGTTCATACAATCATACGTATTGGGATCATTTGTATTAATGTGGACCGGAGGGAGAGGGTGACAATGAGCATAAGTTTCACTTTCCTTTTTTATTTAAATTCCAACTTTGGTCATGAAGAATATGTTTCTCTGTTGTCCACGTTAATAAAGCATAAAACAACAGCATCAGAGCACGGAGCAGAGTCAATGAGTCCGTCGTTCTTATCAAACATCCATGTTGTAGTCCGCTGTATAGAAAACTGTAGTTTCCATAGTTTCCCCACAGCAGCAGACCATGCAGCAGACGCACAAAATGACGTCCGCTGGCGCATCATAAACACGTCGGATAGTGAAAGTGCAGTCGGATTCTCTAAAGTACCGCAGTCTCTTCTCCTAAGTCCTTTTGAATTCTCCTATCCACTATCCCTTAACCCCGTGACGTTTCACTCAGAGGTCAAGGAATAGGAGATAGGGTTAGAATTTAGGAGCTGATTTTTAAACTATCCGACCGCAACCCTACACTCTGGCACTTCTACTTTTACACATTAAGTACAATATCTGAGTACTCCTTCCACCTCTGCTGATTCCAAACCGGTAGTTTCGGTTTTGCTGTTTTGTTTATTGTTATTGTTACTTTGTGCTTGCGGTCTTTGTGCGAACAATTATTTGTGTATTTCATGTTTGATTATATGTATACCGTATTAAACCGTTACAGATGTTACATCCAATGTGGCAACCAGGGGGCGCACTTCGTTGTCCAAACTCCTACAATCTCCCTAGCACTTGAACGCAGCATGTAAGGGGAAGTGAAAGCAACACTACTGCAGCTCATATTCATCCATGCTGTAGCTCAAGAAAAAACGATAAGTTACTACAGCTAACCGGCAAGTTTTATTACCACACCCAGCGTATAAACCCCGGCACCGGCAGAGGAAACCCCCGCTAAGACGAATACAAAGTTTAAAGAGTAATGTCAGTATTAATAACGCGTTCAGATAGTTTCGGGTACAGGTAGTCGCTTTTTCTGTCATTTGTGTCGTGAAGAGGAGAACTGTGTCGCTTTTTCTCCGAGGAACCGAGAGCAGGTAAGAAGTGAGCGAGCCTCCTTACGTTAGCATAGTTAGCTTTGGTAGCTTGTGCTAATTTAGCCATCTCAAATGTAGCTTGAATTAGCATAATTTAGCTAGCGCGCTAACTTGGCAGTTAAACAACAAAAGAGTGCTAGCTAAAACAGAAACATATCTTTGGGATACAAATTCGATATATTTTCTCTTTATAAGTGAACTTTTAGTTCTAGTTTGATCAAATTGTCATTCGGCGTTTAGCAAATATTAGCAGCTACGTACCAGGCTATAACAACTTATTTTTTAAGCTAACATGTCATGTCATTTTAGGTAAGTGAAATTTCCGGTATGTAGGTAAGCTGGAAACCTCACTCGACCAACATGTTGCTAACGTATTGTTCGGACAAAAAAGCAAACGTTACATATTTGTTAGGCCGACATTGCGTCTATTTTATAGCTACAGTTTGTTGGTTCCACCTAGCTTATACTAACGTCGTTTAACACCCCTGAAATACACAATACTTGTATTTAGTTTGAATTGTTCTATATATGAAACATATTAAGGTAGCATTAAATGTGTTACTGTTTTAAAACATACCTGACGCACTTTTAATTGGTTTGCTGCAGGTTCCTGTTCTGCAGCACTGCCGAGTCGTATTACCAACAAATTAAACAAACAAAAAAACCCCGACATAAAAATTCAAGGAATTAAAAGGAAAACAATGTAAAAAGAGAGTCTTGGAATGAGATTGCAATCTGTGGCTGGCTGCAAATGTTGATTATATACAAGTTTGAAATATAATTTATTTAAAGTAATATTAGATTCAGAATACTCAAATACTTAATTTAACCTAATTTGGGAAATTGTTTTTGTTAAAGCAACATGTTAACAAGGCATTGCACGAGTTAAAATATAAAAAATTAAACATAAAGAGTAGATGTATATGTATTAACAGTTGAAGGATAAATATCTATAGAGTAACTAAAAAATGCCGATCGCGAGAGCCGATCACATGACGTAAAATACATGACACTTTTCTCAATAAAATAGCGGTATGTAATGTTTGAAGCAGCAATCATGCAGCTCCCAAAACACACACTAATGGGGCTTTCACACCGGTTTTTTCCTGTTCACACCGCAGCGGAGCCGCCTCTAAGCTCCAGAATCCGGTTCGTTTCAAGCACCAAAAAATGGTTGGTCTAAAACCGCATACGTAAAATGTGCCCGTATATGCCACAATAGGATAGCAACAACAAGTAGTTAAAGGAATGGTCCACTCATTAGATAATTAATCAAAACTTCAGTATTTAGTGAAACGTTATGTTTAAACCATACCCTGAAGAAATCAGCGATATTCCCCGGTAAATAATGATTTTATAGCTCTTTTTTATCAAGACCTGTATATTCCGTCTGGCCGCCGCCATGTTTGCCATTTTCAGTAGTCACGTGATGGTCGTGACGTCATCCATGCGTTCACTTTGTCAACACACGGAAACATGGTGGAGTATTTCAGTTCGGACTCGTCAGCAGAGGAACAAGTTTTGACCAATGTGAAGAGATTGGATGGGGGAATTCAGCCATACATATCAGTATGACAATACGACACCCTCTGTCCTAAGACCCTCACAACGTACAAGGAAAAACTTCCGAAGAAAACCCACAGTTTCAAGGGAACATGGGAGAAACCTCAGGGAGAGCAACAGAGGAGGGATCCCTCTCCCAGGACGGACAGACGTGCAATAGATGCCGTGTATAAATTGAAAAGATAATACATTTGCAACATAGGTAGTCCAAATGTTTGAAAATGCATGTGTGTATAATGGGAAGATGATATAAGATACTATATGTATGCATGTAGTACCACCCTTGCTAGCGATTCCCTCTCTAGTTTAGCATACTCAGCTTCGTTGTCCCTGGCCATAGAATCACGATTTTATGGGGCCGGAAAAACTGGGGGGGAAATACACACTAGTCGGTACTACGCTATATGGAAAGGCCACCAAAAACTGTCCTGGCCTGGACGTTAAAACGGGGCTAGCCGCTGCAATGGAAATGCGCTATAACATACCTTATTCTTACTCCGAGCACTACTTCTGCTCCTCCGTCGCTTCACACTTGCAGAGGGCGATTTCTCTACTGGCCGAACTGGTGTCCTGGTCGGTGATGACACCAGAAAGACCGATGGTACTGCATCTCAATTGAGTAATGGTTGTTCTTTAAATCCCATGTTATGTTTGATCATACTCTCAGAGTAGTCGTCCGGAAATGTGAAATGTTCGCTGCATACATGAGCCTGTGAATCTTTCGGTTCGGGCCGGCCACATTTCGCTAGCCACTGCCTCCGAATGTACTTCTTATGCTTACCTTTTGGCAACAGATGGAACCGAGCATTCCGTGGATTGTTCCTATCCGAATTATGGCAATATTTCGCGATACAGTGAGGCATATTTGAAGAGAGAAACTACAGTAAATAACATGGAGATCAACGTGTCTTCGAAAACCAAACGCATTGGATTACGTCACGTCCGGGAAATGGCGGCGCCCACAGTGTTGATGTTATTTCGGTATATAATCAGTTTAAAATCACTGATAATGTCATCGGATTAAAAAAAAAAGAGAGAGACTGGCAGAGACTGGTCTGTTTTATCAGATGATAATTTTTTAAAAATGAGTGTCAATACCATTCCTTTAAGATAGTCAGTTTAGCTTTGGTTGCTATGCTAACATCACCCATTTTATACCAGAGAAACTTTAATAACAGCGTTGTGATGCCAAACAGCGTCAATTCAGACTGACACACATTCACTTATGGGGAATTGGGGATATGTATCAGCTGCTTGTGTGACAGTCAGACAGTGAATACTTTAGAGCGTCCGCTGCCATGTGAGCTAACCCGGAGCTAACGGGAGAATAAACTCCGGTAGAAGAGCAGCACTGCAGCAGTCGGTAAATGCTGCTGAAACACATTAATAAACAATGAACCACGGCACGGAGAGTGGGAGAGATCCAAAGTTAATGTAAACTTGAATAATATACTTAATTTGAATGTAATAATGATGTTGGTTGTTGTTTGTGAAAGCGCCAGTGAATGAGCCCCATTAACTGAGCTTTAAACATCACTTTAAATTGAAGATCCCCATAGGCCCCGCCCACTGGATCGGCGATCGGTATAGGCCCATACTGATTCCGGCGATCGGCCCCAAAATTGGCGATCGGAGCATCCCTAATGTTAACCAGTGTTTAATCTTTTCAGGTAACATTTAAAAAGCAGAGATGCCTCAGAAACAGAGGTCCAAGTCCTGGACGGAGCTGAAACAAGCTGGAAATGAAAGTTTCAAGACGGGCCAGTATGGGGAGGCCATCAATATCTACAGCCTGGCCATCAAAGAGCTGGAGAAGTGCAGTAAGTGCTGCTTATTACCTGTTTGGATACATGCAAAATATCAGTTGGAACTTAAACATGTTTAATGAAAAATTCAGAAGATGGATGAACAGCACATATGCAGTAGATACAAGGCTATTGAACATTAGAGATGCTACCATAAGTTGAATAATGAATTATCTAATCAACAGAAATATAAATGCAATTTTAAAATATATATATTTATGTCACATAACATTGGTTTAAGTAATTTTTTTCATGCAAAGCAGGAGATACATTTTTGTCACTATTTTTCCCATTTTATAGACAAAACACTTTAAATGATTACTAAGAAAATAATTATCTAGGAAATAATTTGCAGATGAATAGTTATGGGAAATAATTGTTGAATAAGTGTCAACCGTTTTTTAATAAAAAATATTTCCCATCAACATATATTTCACATTGAAAATACTAGTAAACATGCCTACTTTGATAACGGATATATTTGAACTGACACTTTTACTAAATCTTATCATAATAACTGTCCATCTCATCACTTGGCATTGCTATTCTTTCTCTTTGTGTCCTCAAAATGGGAATTGCAAAATGATTATTGACTGAGATTACAAACCCAGTTTGGCAAAATGCTTCTGCTAAAAACTCTAATTTGTCTCTTCAGATAAAAAGGAGCCAGAGGATTTGGGCATTTTGTACTCAAACCGTGCAGCCAGCTATCTAAAAGATGGCAACTGTGCCGAGTGTGTGAAAGACTGCAATATGTAAGTGTAATCATCTGTGATTTATTAAAATGTTTTATGTTGTCTGTAGGGTTGGGTACCGATTGGATTTCACTGGGAAAAAATTGTATTAATGAAAACATTTGATCTCATGAGTATTCTTATTCACAAATCACTCTATACAGTTTAATTATTAATATAATTGCTGTTATTGTATAAAAATATTTAATAATCATCTCCATTGTTTTCGCATTAACAAGTTATTTCTAAGTGGTGCAATATAACAATTTAAAATTCCCTGGGTCTCCTCTGCTGTTACACTGCAACCTGCCTGTGTGACACAGTGTGTGTGTCCAACACATGCCCTGCAATACATATGCTACATAATACTGTCATAATACTGTCATTGTAAAGTAAATGAATCATATTTTCATGATTTGAGGAGCGCGCAGCAAAAGACACGGAGGCTGGTTTACTTAATAGAGAAAATGGTGGTCAATGTTAACAACAAAGGAGCTAAAACGCTTAATACCCTTCATTACGTGTTAGAGAAAGAACGTACGATGGATTGATAAATATGAAGGTGTTTAACGGGCAGCGGAAACACTGTTATTTTTTAAATTAATAATGTGATTATTGATCAGAAGTAGGATTGGGGCGGTATGATAAAACACTTTTAGCATGGTAGTTTTCCAAATCAAAATGGTTTTGCGGTATTTATGTATTTTTCCATGATTGGAAATATTCTTACATTATACTTATTGGCCCCACAAACAATTTACGGCTGGTGGCCCTCATGAGTCTTATGTGGTGAAGGATTAAGAATGCATGAAACAACTCCACAATGTATGCCATTTTTTTATTTTACAAACTTTGCGAAACAAACTACAAACTAGTCCCTTTTCCCTGGAACTGCAAAGTGCAGTGTCATTGTCTTCAGTGTCTATTTTTGCATTCAGCTACACATATAATGTTAAACACTTTGTAACTGCCGCGCTCTTGTGTGTACCCCAGCATGCATTTTAGTGGTGCAGAAGTGAAAGGAGTCCCCTCATAACCTGTTAAGCCGCAACATCTTGCAAGAAACAGCATCTGAGGGCTTCTTAACATTTAACAAACTATGAATGTGTCATACCCACTTAACGGGAAGAAACTCAGCTACCTGATATGAAAATGTTTTACCGAAACAAAACACAAGTCTAACGCTGAGCCTCTGAATTAGTACTAAGCTAACGCACTTAGCACATAACTCACGGTATGAATATGTTATACTTCATCAGAGCTGCACAAACTAGATATTAGGGATGCACGATATTGTTTTTTTGATACCGATAACTTCCTGCTTCTCAAGACCGATACCGATAATAATATAATATATATATATATATATATATTAAATGTACCTGTAGTTTTTGCACACCTGGTGGTAAAAAAAGACTAGTAGTGAGCAAATGACATGAGCATTACTACTATGTACAAAACTAACCCTGGGGTCGTCCCTGGCAAACTTCTTGCCTTTTTCAAAAGCCTCGTCGATAGGTAAAAGCCCCGGTGCCTTTGCAGCTGGCTTTGGATTCGCCGCTAGTTTAGCAGCGCAGGCGTCTTCGTACGCTTTTAACACACCATCGTAGTGATGGCGATGTTTCAGGTGACTAATCAGGTTGGCAGTATTATAGCTCGTTGCCTTTTTCCCTACTCGTGGAACATCTGCATTGCATTTGTTAATACAAATAGCAAGCCAGGGTTCGTACGGGTGCTTGAAATCCTTGAAAATGCTTGAATTTTGACGTGGTGTTTTCAAGGTTGGGAAAGTGCTTGAATTTTGGGAATGGTGCTTGAAATTGAGATAAAGTGCTTGAAAATGTAAATGCTTTACTTTTACAATAAATTGCTGTCTGACTGAATCGTTCACTTTTTAGATTAAAAGAAAAGCATTGCTTCGCTTCTCCATAAAACAGCTCCGCTCCGACCTTCCCGCGCTATGCGCTTGACCTGCAAGTGTTTGTGTTACGTGTGACCTGGGCATTCTGATGAGAGTGATAGATGACTGTGTGCCAGGAGGTTGCAGTTTCAACGAGCGTTGGCTAGCAGAAGACAAATACAAGCCATGGCTAAGACGAGGGTCAAGCCCACGAGTAGCCTCCTGCAAAGTTTGCAAAAATAACGATGGGAGAGTCTGCGCCGACGAGCCACATGAAAGGTACGCCGTAGAGCATTTTAGGTTAGGCTAACGTTGCATGTTACGTTTGTTTAAGCTAACGTTAGCGAGCTGAATAGCGGACTCGATTGAGGGATAATAATAATTGCAGGGGACAATCATTTCAGAGGAGCGTACCTATGTTATGTGCTTTACAGTCACCATCCTGTGGTGTTCAGAGGATGAAGCACACGGCATTTCGTGTTATAGGCACGAAATATAATCTATTGATTCGACACAGAGCGATTTTGAAAGCAATGTATTTCTACTGGTAGTATGTTTCGTGCCTAAACCAAATGTGACTTGCTCTATCGAAATCAGTCACATTGACCCGAAGACACATTTTCGTTTGTATTACTGGTCTGGGGGAAGCTCGCGAGTGTGTTTGTGTATTTTTGCGTTTGTGTACCGGGGAAACACTCACAAGAAACACCGGCTGTTGTTATGCTTGCTGTGATGTTACATTAGTCCGTTCTCGGCTTGTAAGTATGCCGTTACAAGCTTCAAAGTTGTATTTATCATCTGAATTTGCCGAAACAAGTTTAATATTGTGAAAGCCAATACTTTGTTTATTTGAAAACAGATGAAAACAAACTGTTTTTTATATAAAATTGAAGTATTATACAAGTAAAACTACATTTTGCTTTAATCCCATGTAATTGTAGAATGGACACAGTCTTCCTTTGAAGATGTATAAGTCAGGTGTCTTGAGTAGTCAACATTACCTAAAATCATTGTTCTACACATTTGTGAATATTATTTTCCACTTGTTACCATTGTGAGTCTATTTTTATGCGGCTCTGCGTGATTTTGTGGCTACAATTCAGACTAATACACTACCAGAGGTGGAATAAGTACTCAGATATTGTACTTGAGTAAAAGTAATAGTACTCAGATCTTATAGTGAAATTATAAGTACTCAGATCTTGTACTTTAATAAAAGTAGAAGTACTCAGATCTTGTACTTGAGTAAAAGGAGAAGTACCAGAGTGTAGGAATACTCTGTTACAGTAAAAGTCCTGCATTCAAAATGTTCCTCAAGTGAAAGTAGAAAAGTATTCTCATCAAAATATAGTTAAAATAGCGACAGTAAAAGTAGTCGTTGCGCAGATTGTTTAGGTGTAGGTGGATTTAGGAACTTCCCCTCGATTCTATTGGCTCTAACAGTTAAAAAGAGGTGTCAATCACCAATTGTTTTTGGACGGACACTATAATTTAAAAAATGTTACCATGTTCAATCTGAATTTACTTAAAAATAAAAACATCTATATTGATTCTGACTTTTCTACATCCAACTCACAGGTTTATCATTGCTTTGAGAAAAAATATTATTAATTTACCCCTTTTTTAGAAGTGAAGATATACTCATTTGTTCTGGGCATGTCATTTTCGAGCCTGAAACCTGAAAAACAGGTTCAGGGCTTAACAGGTTCATAGAGGTAAAATTCTGGTATTTGGTATGATATTGTATACCGCCCAGCACTAATCGGAAGCATGTTTGATTTCATGCCAGCAGTAATTTTGTTGGAGTAAGGATGTTTTCTTGTGCATTGTCTCTTGCAGCTTTGAGTTTTAGCGGAGATGGAGTCTTTTCTGTTTTCTTGCTTATTATGGATCTGACCTGTAAACTGTTGATATTTTTTTTTTCTCAGGTCTCTGGAGCTGTTCCAATTCAATGTGAAGTCCCTGCTCCGTCGTGCTGCTGCCTACGAAGCTTTGGAGCGCTACAGGCTGGCCTACGTCGACTACAAGACGGCTCTGCAGATCGACTGCAACATCGCAGCGGCTCATGACGGCACCAACAGGTACCTGGGCATTTGTTCAACCCATTCCTCAGGGGATTGTTTGTATCCTTTGATGTGGGGATGTATGAGGTACATATCTATAGTCAGTGTTTTACCTAGAGTAGATGGTGATTGGCATACCCCTAGTTTGAAGAAATGGACATGGGGACCAGCAGGAACCCTAACCCTGGACGGGGGCAGAGGCAAAACTTATTTCAGAAAGAAACTTAAAAGATGGCCCACATAAAACAATATAAATTAAAGTATAGATTATATTCATATTTTTTTCACTGCTTCACTTGCATTAAGATGTCCCTTTTTCAAATTTTAACTGTAGTTGTTATCTATGCTATCTTAAAAGCCACACCACTCCATAGAGAAAAACCTCACAGATCCCTGGAGTGACTGGTTTAACTATGTTATAGTTTGGATTCCTAAAGCTTTTTGTCTACTATCCCATCATTCAAGGGTGGATTTCACTATAAGAAATGGTTTTCCTTTGGACGGACACAATCATTTACATTTTTTTTTACTATGTTCAATCTGAATTTATTTTAAAGGTCACATGTCATGCTTTTCCGGTTATTACCTGTCCCCTTGTGTGTTGTGAAGGTTTTTATGCATGTAAACGGTCTGCAAACTCTCAAAGTACACCCTGTAGGGAGTAAAACTCTAAGGGTGCATTCACACCAGCCTTGTATAGTCCGGTTGAATCGAACCCTGGTGCGTTTAGCCGCTTGGTGCGGTTCATTTGGGTCGGTGTGAACACAATCCGAGACCTCTGAAGTGAACTAAACAACCGGACTCCGGTCCACTAAAATAGGTGGTCTCAGAACGCTTGCTTGCGAACTCTGGAGCGGTTCATTGCTGGTGTGAACGCAGTCCGCACCAAAACATAGGAAGCATAGTATCACAAGAATGTCTTCAAAAATCTTTCAGTCTTTCAAGACATCCGCGGTTGTTTAGTTAAAGAGTGAAGCAGAATTAAGTGTTGAACAGTGTCGTGTAAAGTAAAAATGCTCTGTCAACTACATACAATTAAGAACACCTGTCGTCGGTGAAATGCCCTCCTTACTGCAGAACATATCTCATTATATGTGTTATAATGTTTTTTAACGGACGTTGTCTGATTATATAATCATATGCGCGGGCCGCTAGCATCTGTTGATCTCAAGATTAACAGCAGCATGAGAATAACCTGCCCAAAGTGCCGATGCTCCATGGCGGAGGCTCCGGTAGAAATTGCCGGGATTTGCGTTTTTACCCCCTTAATGTCTGACCAATGGTTGAACAGCATTTCCGTGCACATGACTTGTGTTTAGAGGAGAGGTGTCATGGCCATTTCCACTGATCATAATTCCATTGTTAAGGTATACTAAAATAGAAAAATACTGTGCAATTTTCCAAACTCACATTGGTTTCGCATACAGCATCTCTTTAAAGTATGTGTATTCACTTTCTCCACTAAACGGCTCGCTGCAGCTCTTGCCCCCCCCCCCCTCCCTGTGAGCACAGTGTGCTCCGATTGGTCAGGACCAGTTGGGACGTTGTGAATCGCGCTGAGCTCCGTGGAGCTGTGATTTCCTTGTTTAGCGATACACAGCAAAACACAGCCAAACTCATCCTGAGCACACACAAAGTCACAGCCGAAGTAAAAACAATAAGTGTGGCTTGATATTGAGTAAGAAAAAGGTTGATAAACGCTGTGAGAATGGGTCTGCAGAGAGAATTTCGCCGCGATCCCAACTGTCTGTTATCAGCCTGCAGCCAAGGAGGAGAAATCAGCAGAGCTGCATGCACTGAGTGTGTGTGTGAGGAAGTCGTGGATTGGTCAATTTGGACCAATCAGCGCGGATGTAACGTAACGGCTCCACGGATTGGTCCATTTGGTTCCGGCTACCGCATGACTGCATCGCGTCATAGTTCTAGGCGTGGCTACTGGGTGTTCACACGTCACAATGTCCAGGAAGAACATGGAAGAAGGTCAAATAGTTCCAACAAGGCATTTTGGGGAGGTATTTTCTGTGTTGGAGCTTTACTCCCAACAGGGTGCACTTTGAGGGTTTTGACCCCCCAAAAAACGGTTAACCGATTAACCGAAATGCACATGTCCTTTAAAAAAATAAATAAAAATTGGGTAAAAAAATATTTTTTCCAATTACTTTTGGAAACAAATAAATACATGTTCAAATAAGTATAGAAACCAAGTCGAATTTGTCAAATGTATTGAACACAGTTTGACAGCTATAGGCCTACAGCTTTCATGTGCGGAGGCGATTCACAATCAGGTCAGCTGTAGAGAAGACTCAGCTGGAACGGAGGTTGAGGGTATAGTATGTATATAAGTTTAATTTGGCATAGTTTGCACTCTACACCGCACTCACTAACCTGGGTGAAATATTTCCACACATTACTCCTTTTTGACGCCATGTCTGTTGTGTAGGACTCTTCTTAGAGTGTAAATAATTACCGGACTATGACTGGTAAAATATGTTGAATACCGGCAAAACTAAATCTCTCCTGTCAAAATGTCTGTGTACTTTGCAGCGCTTATTGTTGTTTAGGCTGGCCACTCATGTGTCGCGAGTGTTGACAGGGGGCGGGGGAGCACGCTCATGAACTGTTAGCGCCGGAACCTCGCAACGGCTGCGGCGCGCATTTGGGCCTAAGATGACACTTGAGTCTGCGTGATCTGCGTGTAGGGAGGGGCAGCAGCCATATATATATATATATACCCTGGAAACCTTTGATCTCTGGGTTTACACACACAGGTGTTTGTAAACATTCAATCACTACTACTTACATTTAATATCTTTATTTAACTCCTTCAGCCAAAATATGTTGTACTTTTTAAAATATTCAGCTTTTTAAAGTGTTTTTTTAACATGCAAGTTATTGCAATGCATTTGAGCTGTAACAATTAACACACACACACACACACACACACACACACACACACACACACACACACACACACACACACTCTCGCTCTCTCTCTCTCACACACACTCTATCTCTCTCACACACACACACACACACACACACACACACACACACACACACACACGAATGATTAAGAGAAGAGAGAGGGCGATCAAGAGAAGAGAGAGTAATGTAATGTATAATTCCTATGAAAATGTTGAAAAAGTGCTCAAACTTCACATGTGTGCCAACAGTGCAGCCATGAAGAGATCTACATGACAGTTTTGAGATTTCTTCAAATACTGTTGCCATGGCAACACAATGCTCACCATGAAACACGGTTTTCTCATAACTTCAGTGAAAATGCTCGAAATGGCCCAAAACTTCACAGGTTTGGTAACGATGCTGCCATCAACACATCTAAGCGTATTATGGGATGTCATCAAATGCCGTTGGCTTTGCGACAGATCGTTCCCCATCAAGTTAGTTCAAAAGTTTTTAGTTCAAATATTCTGCTGCTTTCTCAAGCCTTTGTACTTTCTTTTCTCATCTCAATACAAATGCATTCACTACTACTTACATTTGATATTTAACTCCTTCAGCCTAATTTCAGCTGCAGAAACCATTCAACCATTACATTATTCAGCTATTTCAGGACATCAAGGCTATACATGTTGTTGATTATACCTTTTTTTTAAACCTTTTCTTTTAAATATTGAACCTTTTCTGCATTTTTTTTTTTGTGCTGAAAGCAGCTGCCATTCAGCTTATAACATATTCAGTTTTTTCTGCATTTTCAGCTAAATTCAGCCATAAATGTTCACAGTTTACAGCATTTGTACGCATTTTCTGCAGGAAATGCATTTTCTAGTGATTCTGACTTTTCTACATCCAACTCACAGGTTTATCATTGCTTTGAGAAAAAAGATTATTAATTTACCCTTTTTAGAAGTTGATATAGTAATTTGTTCTCGGAATGTCATTTTCGAGCCTGAGGCCTGAAAAACAGGCTCGGGGCTTAACTGGATGAATTCAAACGTTCCCTTTTTAATAACTAAAAAACAACAACAAAACAAGTAACATATTAGCGCAAACGAACAAACCCATCGAGGCAGCGGTATTCTCCTGTGTACTACAAGGTAACATGACAATGGAGTCTGGTGGCTTTGAGTAGAGCAGAACATATCTTCAGTTAATTCTAGAAACAGCCATCTCAGGGTAAAGTTATCAGTTAAACATTTTTAAATATAGTGTAAACTTTAGCTAAACAATGTTTAGCTTGTGCACCGTTTTACTGCAGTATATTGTTGGTACTCCTGTCGGTTTCTCCAAAATTGTATCTGCTGTTGGATAAATATGTTTCTTAAGGTTTTTCATTACAGAACAAAAAAAGTTGTATTCACAATGTAGTGTGTTTTGTGCTTTTACATATCTTATCTATCTATATTTCAGGTTGTTTTTGTCAACCTGTTGTAGCACATGCTACTTTTTGAACTGCACTTTCTGATGGTGAAAGAATCCTGGATTGTATCTTTACACCTAAAGAACTAAATAATGATTCAGATTATTTTCCCATCCTTTTTACATTTCTTCTTTTATTTGTTAGGATGACGAAGGCGCTCACAGAGGCAGACGGTCTGTCATGGAGGGAAAAGCTTCCTCCCATCCCCGCCGTTCCCATGTCTGTCAGAGAAAAACTTGCTCAGAAAGCCCAAGCCAACGCAGCGCCACCAAACGCTGCACCCACACAGAACGGCACCCAACAAACCAGCAAACCTGGTGAGGACATTTAAGATTTCTGTTTTGTCCTCTCATTCTGCACAATTCAACCAAATCCCAATATGGCAACTACATGTTTATGCAGCTCCTTCTTTATGCCCATGATCACAAATATGATTTGTCTTTTTATGTATCTAAAACAGGGGTGGGGAACCTTTTTCCTCTCAAGAGGCGCTTTCACACCAGAGTACTTTTCCCAGTAGACCTAGAACTTAGTTCATGAGAACCTTTCCACCCCCTTTTCCGTCCCTGCTAGAGAGCAGGTACTTTCATGGGAGAAAAAGGTTCCCATTTCTGATTGGCTGGCCGGATTGCAAACCACGCCCCATAAAACTCCCAAAAAGTTTTGTGATGCCGCCATTTTATTTGCTTGCCTTAGCATTACTAGCATTAGCCCAGCGCACCAACGGAGAGAGACTAACTTATGGCAACACAAAAGAAAAGAAAACATGGGAGCGGTGGAGATGAGGAGGTGTTGGCGTTCTGGCGATTTACTCGGAAGGCTTCAGCTTCTACTGAAGCCAGTCCCCAACGCCGGGGACTTCGGATGGCAGTATACGCCGGATGGCAGTATACGCCGTGAAGTTGTTTGCGGCCTGCCAGTAAACCCAAAGCAGAAGAAGAAGAAGTGACGTCAGCGGCTTCATTTGCCTAATCCTCCCTCAGGGACTTATTCCGGTGTGAACGCGATCTGTACTTAGTTCATGCGAACTAAAGAGTTCTGATGAACTAAGTACTGCAAAGTACTTAGTGTGAAAGCGCCTAAGGGCCATTTACATTTTTTCAACATTCTCAGAGGGCCGTACCAATTATTAACCTCTGCTTAAAAATAAAAATAATGCTGTGCAAAGAAAAAGCAACCTCTTAATCCAGATATCTTACCATGACTCGAGTATTCACGTGCTAACCAGATGCTAATAACAACAAAGTTATTGACTGTATGATCAGTGTGACAGATGAACAGATCGCCACTGGGCTTTCAACTAAAGACACAGCCACGCAAAAACTGCGGCATGTGTACGGCTCCTTATGGGTACTGCAATTTCTGAAGTCCCGGAGCGATGTTCTGGTGCTCTCCGTCAGAACTGCACCCCTGTCAGACGAGACATATACCACGTGATGACACATTAGGCTCGTGTTGTGTTCAAGGACCCTGACCTTGGCCAGGAAAAACAGGCACTCGCTTGTTTAATTTTTTTGCGGCCTAGATTTATTCGAAGGCCGTACCAAATGGTCTCGTGGGCCGTATACGGCCCGGGGGCCGGTGGTTCCCCACCCTTGATCTAAAAGGACCTTCTTTGTATTAGAGGTAGTTTGAGAAATTGATTTAGATGTTAATGCATTTTATGGCACTTTTTCACATTTGAGCACAATACTGCCACTTTAAAACTGCACAACTCTTCACCTTTAGAATTTAGATAAACTTCACTTATTTTCTGCACAAATTCTGATTTGGATCTTTTTCTGATATGACCTTTTGTTCTTCCCTCCTGTTGTCAGCTCTCAGTGATAAAGACTTGAAGAAAGCTCAGCTCCTGAAAGAAGAAGGCAACTCTCTGGTGAAGAAAGGCGAACACAAGAAGGCCATTGAGAAGTACAGCCAGAGCCTCAAACTCAACCCCACCGAGCCCACCACCTTCACCAACCGGTGGGTACCCAGAGTTTCCGCTAGAATTTTTTTTTTGCCAGTCAACATGTCTGTTAAAGTTGAAATCTTCTCGACAAAATGAGAAAAGTGTCGTCTTCTTTGTTATTTATTGAGCTTTAAAACAAATTGATATGATTCGATATTAAACAAACTAATTATAGTATATTAACTACATTATTCAAGAGTGCAGTAACTTATAATAACACGGGAATAATAAACGGAGCGCTCTCTCTCCTGACAGCCCGTCAGTGTCATGCAGCTCGCGGATCCTGTAAAAATAAACATATCTATAACTAGTGTAGTAGTTTGAGAGGTAATTAAAATAGCTAAGTGTGATTTTCTAACCTGAAGTGCGTGTTTTGCGCCGCTCACTGCTGCAGGTGATCATGCAGAGCTGCGTGTCGACTCGTCAGCAGCAGCTGATTAGACTTCACTCACGTTTATGTCCATATCGATCAGATCTAGCTAGTTCCAGCCAATGATATGACTACCTGCTTATCAAGACACCTAAACAATAAGCGTCGCTATGCAACTGGGTGAGGCCGCAAAGTATAGCGCAGCATTATGCATTTGTTTACATTCCCACCGGAACCCAGAGGCATTACCAACAGATCAACACACAATCAACCCATACAGGACATCTCTTTCTCCATATTAAGTGTTGGACATTAGAATTGACTATTCTTGTCTGTCTCATATAGGGATGGGTACCGAGAACCGGTACTAAGTCAATACCAGTACCTGATTGGACGGTATCGGTATACCGTTTAGCCGCTGGACAAACGGTGCTGCTATCGGTATATGTGTTAAGTCTACTTCCTTAGTTTAACTTTAAACCATTCTGGTTGGTTGGGAACCCTCATCCCGTGTGATGTATCCGGTTTGAGACCCCTCTGATTGGCCACTGTAAATGCCACTCGTCATCTCAATCAACAGCGCTCTTATTATTGTTGTGAGACTCCCGCAGGCATGGCGGATAGAGCAAAGCGATCGAAGGTCTGGGTGCACTTTAAAAAATGTAGTGGCGATAGTGCAAGGTGCAATCTATGTACTCAATTGTACAGGGGGTAACACAAGCAACTTAATGAAGCATTTGCAAACGAGACCCTCATTGAATCTAAAACGGTGCAGCGTATTTGACATGTGGCTGCTAGCGATGCTGCTAGCGATACTGCTAGTGCTAGCGGGCTTCAGCCGCGCCGTGTGTAAATGTGACCTGAGCGAAGGCTCGCAGGCAGGTTAGCTGCTGCGCACGGTTAATATGTTTACCTGAGTAAAGTCTTGCAGGCACATCGCCTTGTGTTTTTTTAGTTTAGTAACACTGACAGTGTATTAATGTGAGCTCCTACACCTATAATAATTTGGCCTTTCATTGAATGCTTTATAAACCAGTTAAACTTACAGATGTCATTGTGAATTGGAAAACTGCATTTAAATGTTGTTAAAGGTCAACGTTTCAATGTATGGTTCAGCAATTGTTGGTCGTTTACTAGGAATTGACATATTTTAAGCTCAAATACTTTGTTCTATGTTTAAACCTTCAGACACATTTTGACGTGTTTCAGTTCAGCACATCATTTATTTGTGATGATTTAAAAGTACAATCCAGAATAATATACGTACTCGCCTTTATCTTTTTGCCATCTTAGCCTTTTTACCAATTTCTTCATATCACAGTTTTGCATGATGTCACTGTAGGACAATGTTTTAAGGATCTCTTGTCGAGCTAGGTTGTCAGTTTGAAATGTCTGGATGAAGATGTAACTGATTTACAAATGTTAAAAAAATGCCTCTTTTCATCTTCTGTCTGAGGGAAAACCCCAAAAAGCATGATAGGGCGAGCCAGGCCCCTTTAAGTTATTTTATTTATTTGTGTCTGCTTCTGAGAAGCTAATATATAAGTTATAAAGTTATTTCTGCAAGAAAATTACAATACAATTAGTGTTTAATCTTCACATCTTGTATTCATGTCTATAATTTTGAGCACCAAATTATTGAAATGTATCGGAAAATACCGATAAGCACTACCGGTATCGATAAAATCCTAACGATACCCATCCCATGTCACATAAGTGGCGCAACTGATGTAGTATTGCGCTAAGGGGAAATTATTTTGACCGGAGAGATTTAGATTTGCCGGTCTTCAGCATATTTTACCGGTCAAAGTCCGGTAATTACCGGCTAACAGAAACTCTGTGGGTACCGTCCTCATTCATATCTGAAGATTTGAATCACTTTATAATCCTCATAGAGGAGTAGTGTTACTGTTGGCTGGAACTATGGTTGAGATAGCAATGTCACAAAACTACCAATCTATTAGTCTGTACTAATACCATTCTCTATACCAATTAGATGCCATAAACCTAGAACATCAATTAAAGAAATCACAATTAATTCCATGTGCTTAAACTTACACTTTTTTTTATCAATGTTTGAATAAAGTTTTTGGTCATCATTGACTCTAAATTGCTGTGACAAAAAGATACAGCATCTTCCAGATATGTTTAATAGTGAGTCAGTCTTGGCTCTTGTGACATCTCTAACGTCCTTAAAATAAGTAATATATTTTAACAAACACCTGCCAAAATTCCTGTGGATGAAAATGTATTGGGTTAAGGGAGTTTAACACATTTAATAAATTAATTAATGGCATTAATGCTTCTCCCTTGAAAGACATGTATAATGACATTAAACTATTCTATTCTAAATAAGACAGAGAAATGTTATGACGCATGACTTTTCATAGCCAATGGCAATTTTTAAAACGGGGGTAAAACAATAATAATACGATTTTATATCTGTAGTTCGGACACCATAATTACATACTGCTTCACAGAACAGTTTGAATAAATTAGATTTTGTGTGTGTGATCAGGGCGCTGTGTTACGTGTCGGTGAAGCAGTACAGAGACGCCATCAGAGACTGTGACGAGGCTCTGATGATGGACAGCAGGAACATCAAGGCGCTCTACAGGAAGTCTCAGGCCTACCTGGGGCTCAAGGTGAGCGCCCAACCTTCACACACATGCACAATAATCACATGTTCAATTAAATTCAAAACCTTTATTTATCCAGGTAAAATCCAATTGAGATCAATGGTCTCTTTTTCAAGGGAGACCTGCAGCAGTAGGTTCCACAAGAAGACATAAAATCATAAACAACAGAACAACAAAAGGACATCATACAGCAAAATGTACAGGGATTACAATTTACATATTTAACCACATGTACAGGAACCAACAGCATCTGAGTGAGTAGCATCCAACCGAGCTTTAAAAACATGTAGTGGTACTAGCTTGGAAATGTTCCATTCTTTTTGCAGACTGTTCCATGTTAGTGGAGCTGCACATCTAAAAGCTTTCTTCCCTAAGACAGTCCTAGTACTTGGCACATTTAATAAAACCACAGCATGCGATCTCAGGCAAATGTTGGTTTTAAAGTCGCAGGGGACACATTAAAAGCATATTCCCCCCTTGATATTTCCTGTAGTTTCTCCTCCAGCAGCTTCTACTCATCAGTATTCAACACTAGGGATACTTAGAGATGGGTATCGTTAAGATTTGAATGGTATTACTACTCTTATCCGTACTGCTTATTCGATCCGGTACTTTAACAGTATTTTAATCGGTACTTTTAGTTATTTTTTAAAGGGAAAAACTAAACAAATTGGAACCGAATTATCGTTGCTTTATTTAGATCTCAAATAAATAAAGTCTATATTATTATTATTTTGTATTGTACTTCAGTACAATTTCGAGGATCTATACTTGAGTATTTCAAAAATGTTGCTACTTTGTATTTCTACTCCACAATAATTCAAAGGTAAATCATGTAAGATAAAATAGTACTTTAGGGTATGTACTTTTGCTCTGCCACATAGGCCTGTCGCGATAAGCAATTAATTGACTTATCGTGCGATAAATAAAAATGAACTCGATAACTTTTCTGACCTCGATAAATTGCCGTTTACATAACAGTGTGCGAAAAAGTACACGTCCCACCGTCCGGGACGTGTTATTTACAATATCGGACAAGTAGATCTTTCAATTCACTTGTCCGGCGGACAAGTGACGTTTTTCGCCCCGATTTATTGACAAATGATTGATACATTCAGTTTACAAAAGGCAGAACTCATTCGCAAATTGTCCGTGTCCGCCATTGTTCGTTTAGAAATTTTAGTTTCGGTTCTGCTTGTCGATTCCTAAGGAAATGCATCTCGCCGCTTTCTGTACAGTTAGACGGGGGCGGGGCGGGAAGTGTAGCACAGTGGCAGGGTTGGGAAGCAAAACTCGGTTCCGAGTAGGAACAAATAACAATTGTCCGGTACCAGGATTAATAAGAGTTGTGAGGACAGGAGGCCGAGCCCCGCGGACTGCAGCTCTCTCTCTATGCTCCGTATCAGCTGATCACTGCATGGTGCAGCTCAGCGTCTCTCTCTCTTTCTCCACACAGCAGATCCGCTGCCTGTTTAACAGCCTCATTTTTGTCAAACTTTCTTATGTTCTCTCTCTAACACGTAATGATGGTTATTAAGCGTTTTAGCTCCTGTGTTGTTAATATTGACCACCATTTCCTTTATGAAGTGAAGCAGACTCCCTGTCTGTGTCCTCGCGCTGTCCTCACATCCCCGGACCCCCAGACTCGGAGGAGCACAGGGATGTCAGTATTGTTTATGAAGCAGGGTATAGAAAGTACATTATTGAAATGCTATTTATACTATTTATTTACTTTTACAAACGGTGAGTAGCTGGGCAGCTGCAGCATGTGTATTGCAGGACATGTGTAAGCGTGCAAGCGTCTTTGACTTGTAGAAAAGCGCTAGGCCTATAGGCTATAAATATCATAATAATAACTTTATTTGTATAGCACCTTTCATACAGGGGATTGCAGTTCAAAGTGCTTTACATCAGTAAAAAATAAGACATAACATCTGTGTAAAACAAGCAGCAAGAGCAAAGCATAAAGTGGGATAAAATAATTAAAAAATGGGGAATAAAACATAGAGAAATAGTGCAATGTCAATCACAGAGAATAGTGCAGTATAATAGTGTAAAGTCAGTAAAATGCTTTGGTAAAGAGATAGGTTTTAAGCTGCCTTTTAAAAATGCCTAATGTATTGGCTTCCCTAATATTGTTGGGTAACATGTTCCACAGTTTTGGGGCGTAGTTTACAAAGGCTGCATCACCGATCTTATGACTCTTTCTGGTGACCTCTAATGGACCTGCATCTGATGATCGCAGTGTTCTGGCAGGTGTGTAGTTCATTAGAGAGTCAGCAATGTAGCTGGGTCCTTGTCCATTTAGAGCTTTGTATGTGAGGAGAAGCACCTTAAAATCAATTCTAAAAGTTACAGGAAGCCAGTGTAGAGTAGCTAAGACAGGACTAACGTGTATCCTCCTTTTGGTATTCGTTAGTAGTCTAGCTGCAGAGTTTTGAATGAGCTGGAGTCTTTGTACATTCTCAAACTGCACCACTTAGAACTAACTAAACAATGCAGAGATAATTTTTATATAATTGTATTCAATAACTGTAAGAAATTCAACAGTATGAAGTGATTTGTAAATAGGAATTTGACTTAATGTTTTCATAAATATATTTTTCTCCCAGTTTGTCATGGGACTGATTTACCCTCTCCAAGAACCAGAATCCAGAATCGAAAAGCAGAACCGGAATCGTTAAAATCCAAACAATACCCAACCCTATGTGTGATGCAGTAAAATCTTACCGCTCACTTACGTTAGCGGTGTTGTAAAAACCGTGGGAAAATGTAAAAAATACGATGACGAAGAAGAAGATTCCAGTGGCCCCAATTTTTGTCAATTCTGGACAAGTGAAACATTTATTCGGACAAGTAAATTGCCAAACTCACTTGTCCATGGACAAGTACTCTCTAAAAACTTTTTCTCACACTGCATAAGGATGTGACCAGCATTTTAGCCAGGCGTGCTGTGAGGGGCGGGGCTCACACACACACAGCCAGGTCAGGACACTCCTCGTGCAACAGTGTAGCAGCCACATTAATAATATAGAGACAAGCAGGAGACAACGTGTGACTTACTCGAGGGGAATTTGAAGTTAAATGGAATTGTTTAAAAACCTAATTCCACATCTCCGGTGTGGGAATATTTTGGATTTAAGACAAATCCACGAGGCAAATTTACGGACGTACGGACATTCAAACACGGCAGCTGGCGATGAAGAGCCCCCACCTTCCCGAATTACTTTATTTAAAAAAAAAAAAAAAACATTTTTTACTACTGCATTTTCACAAATGCAATTGCGTGTTTTGGCCACAAGAGAGCTCTGTTTTCTAGCCTGAGTCTATTTAATTTATTGTTTTGGTTGTGTATGATTTATTTAATAAATGTTTTATAATTGAATTTATTTATTATATATTATTTCACATTTCATTTGCAATGTTGAATGTTCAATAAAAAAGGATGTACTTGAATTATTATACATTATTATCGTCAGTGGTCTAAAATGGTCTTACAACGGTTCCCACAATATTATCGTTTATCGCAAACATTTCCGGGAAAATGTATCGTCTAACAAAATGTATTATCGTGACAGGCCTACTACCACATTTATATAATCAAAGCGTATAATATATATTCTCAAATTGGCCAATCTGCATAATGAGTACTTTCACTTTTGATACTTTCAGTATATTTTGATGCTCATGCTTTTGTACTTTTATTTAAGTACCATTTTGCAATGCATGACTTTTACTTGTAACAGAGTATTCATACACTCGGGTTCTTCTTTACTTAAGTACGATCTAAGTACTTCTCCCACCTTACACGTAACTCGAAACAAAGCTACGAGTTATGGCAGTCGGCAACTGTGCAATTTTCCGTCTGAATATGAAGCCGTTGTGTATATTTTTTATTTATTTCTCCAGTACCAATACCGGTAATATCGGAGCTTATCAATATCAGTCTTTAAAAATGTAGCCATGGCCGTTTACTACCGGGTTTCGGTACCCATCCCTACGGAAAATGGTACAGCTTATCAATAAGTGTATTTATCGATAGTTTTGTGCAAAAAATAAAGCCATTGCATGAAAAGATCAACAACTTGTATTTATTCTCTTTCATAAATGTCAACAGTTCTAGATTTTTAAAAATAAATAATAATTTTGACGCTCCCTGGAAAGATTTGAGATACTCGACTGATCTCCCTTGTGACCTCTGACAGCCGGAGCTTCTGTCTTCAGCCAGCTGTGGGGGGGGCTCTGCAGAGCTGCTGTTACAAAAAGGTTCGATGAGAAAACTAGGAATTAAATAAGATGGCTAGAGTCACCAAAAATGTATCCTTAAGTGCTTTTATTGACAGCCAACATGCTGAAAAAACACAAAGTAACAAGGATTTTACAGCAAGAAAACAAAAACCTCATATATACATACAGGTCGAGGACATATAACTGGTACTTCTCTGCTCTACAGCCATGGTCAGACCCTCCAAAACACTTGTGGCCAGGGTTTTATACATGTTAAGCCCCTCCCCATAGGACAATCCACTATTTATACCCCTAACCAATGTCATTCTAATCTACAAACACATTCACAATGCACGACAAATTACCCAAACACAACAAATCAAAATAGGTCAACATATTATATCTTTCTGACCACAGAAGCCCCAAACAATAACATTTTTACACTCGCAAGAAAAGTGCCACCCGCGCCCATGCACTACATGCTATGCTCTAATTGAGCACAGGTGTTCCCACTGATTGAGCCTCTACTTAAGGCTGCTTCTTTCTGTTGCGCTGTTTGGCCTTCACAACCTTGAAGGAGATGGTAAGCAGGTTACTTGTAAAAAGACTTCCAATAAATCTGTTTTGAACAAACAATGACTTGGGTTTTATTTTATCAATGTCCAGGTAAGTTATTAATGTGTTTCCCTCAGTGTGCCTTTTACCATGCCCCTATGCCCACTGTGATGAAGGCTCCTTCTTCACAGCTGCACAGAGCAGGCAGCAGGCCACAAGTCAACATCTGGAAGCTCAAAGTGTGTCCAACTTACCTAACAAGCAAGTTAGCGGTTTATGCTGTGGCAGCTATTTGCTAACGAACCTACCAAAACAAACTGGACTCTGTAGTAAAGCGCTTTCAATCTTTTACAATAAAGTTGGATACGGCACGGTGACACTCCGCTGCATGTTCCCGTGTTATTGTCCCTCGTTGATGAGAGGCTGCACTGAGTCGCTCCAGAGCATAGACGGCACGTGAAGTGTAACTCCAGCATTAGCAGCCACTTAGTTCAACAAAGAAGAAACGGAATAGAAATAGAATGGTGCAAGATTATGTGACAAGACCAATGTGCAAGTAACGCATAAGTGATATATACATATGTCAAATATAATGCATACAAATGTTTACTATAAATGTAATCCAGAACAAGAGGGAGGAAAATGTTTAAATGTGTGGTAACACCTGCAACTAAATGTTTGATTTGAGTGTTACCGCTCTCCTCAGCCTCTTTCAGTTCCTAACCCTTAATGTCCTCTTGTATTCCTGCAGGACATCCGAGCCTGCGAGGACAGCATCAACGTGCTGCTCCGAGTGGAGCCCAACAACTGTGCTGCCATGAAGCTGCTGGAGGAGGCGCACAGGAAGTGAGGAGCGTCGGGGGGGGGGGGGGGGGGTGGTAAGAGTCGCTCACTGCGTCCACAACCAAGAGGAAGCAAAGTCACTAGTTTCAGAATAAGAGCCCATGCAGCGACACCATTCAGTCGCTTTGAGTCAAAGACTCGACCTGCGTTTCCCACAAAGCCTCACTCACATCGAGCACACGTTTGATCTGTTTACTGTCTTTGGAACAAACGCGGTTTCAGTGTCACTGAGTATTTATGGTTATTTAAACGAGCTGGAATGATTGCATTATAATTCTAAATCAGAATAAACCTTTACAGACATGATTTGTTAAAGTGGAGCTCCTGCTTAATGCAGACACTTAAATGTGAAAAGTCCACTTGTATGACTTCTTACATTTAGGTCACATGATCCCAGTTCCTTTTGCTGATGTCTGAGGCATCAAGTGCAGCTGGTTAGGTTCCAGGTAGGAGGGGGTGAGAATAAATACCATCTTATTATGGTATTTATTACTTTATATATTGTGATGCAGTAAAGGTTTGGACATCCAATGTACAAAGGTGTGAAACAATCACAGAGCCAAAAGTACTGAGACGAAGTAAAAAGCACATTGGAAACAGTTGGACCCATTGTCTCTCAGTGTAAACACCGGGGCTTTTTTCATGAAATAAACTCCATATTGAAGCCCACTTTAGAAAATGTGATCAGTAAAGGTTTACTCTGTTTAAACTCAAAGTTACGAACATCTTTTTTCCACAGTGTTCTTCACAACGCAGGATGAGTAAAGTACCCGAGGCTTGTGAGTGTGTGTTTCTCAGTGGAATGATTGCAGAGATTCTTCATGTTAGGGTTTAAAATACTTTGCCTTGGCATTATAGCATGTTTTATTACCTAACGCCACACTTCAGCGTCCATGTTTTCTCCTTCTCGTGTACTTCTGGATTATTCTGGCAAATTGACTTGAACTCTACTTAATCAAACTGTTAATAACGATAACCTCGATTTCACTTAAAGGCAACATAACATGTTTTTACATGAGTTTTGAAGCTTTGCCATTAAGTTTCATACTTGTCAGCCCACACCTTATCTCCGGTCTCATTTCAGACTTCTGAGAGTCGTCTGAGTCACTCCACTGAGTAATATTTGGTTGTTTTTTTGTTCAGAGCCTCAGTTTGTTCCTCATTTGAAAGACAACAATGTGAAACAAGTAAAACGGTCCTGAGGGGTCATTTTATAAAAGTACTATCCATATCGTTCCTCCGATTGTTTTATTGTGAAAAATAAAGGTAGTGAAATGTCTCATGGGTGATCCTGCTGTAGCTCGGCAAACTCCATCTTGCCTGAAGTGCCTGTCTCATCCTCCGCCTGCTCTGCGCCACTCTCTGCTGACGCGTTAGTAAGAAAGAACACCTCCAGTTAGCGTAGAGAAGGTTTGTGAAACACATCTAACTTACTTCTGTCTGCCGAGTGACCGCAGCCCCACTCTGTGTGATCGGAGTTCCTTTTGTTTTATCACATTTTGCTGTTTTGGTCAATTGCAATTTCTGTCAGCCTGCTTCTGTTTTAACGTCAAATAAACGTAAGGAATAAACACACCATGTTTTGTTTGCTTATTTGCTTTCTAGTAGACATAGGTGGAAAGTACCACTGCACTTAAGTACAATTTTGAGGTATTGTACTTTGAGTATTTTAATGTGTTACTTTGTACTTCTGTTCCACTACAATTCAGAGGTAAACAATCAACCTTTTACTCCACTACATTTACCTAGCACCTTTAGTTACTTCATAGATGTGGATGAATGATGTGAAATCTAATCAAGTGTTAAATCAGACTTTAGTTCCACCTGGAGTAAATCCACAAGCTACCCTGCAGTCTACAAAGTCATTCAAACTAGCTGCACCTTTACCAGCTTTGAGAACACTTTCATGATCAATCATTATAAAACATATCATATTATTCTGAAATGGACCAATCTGCACAACGACTACTTTTGGTACTTTATATTTAGATGGAAATACTCTTGTATGTGTATGTGAGTAACATTCTGACTAAGGACTTTAACCCGTAAGAGTATTCCTACTTTTACTTAAGTACAAGATGTGAGTACTCCTCCCAGCTCTGCTAGTAGATGAGAAGATTGAGACTTTTTATATATTTTGGTTCCATGTCCCCATATGAAGCACTATGGCAGAAATACCAGGGTGGCTTTCTGCATCTGCTGCATTCTAACATGTTTCCTGTTCTGATCCACAATCTTTTTGCGCAGTCAAAGTTCAAGGTGCAATGTAAGGGTGAAGTAGTCCCAATTGTATCCTAAAGTACATAATTGCATAACAGCATTTTACATTTGACAAGATACTATACATTTAATTTATTGTTTTACACATTACTTTTATTAAATGGTATTACTAATTGAGACACTACATTGACATTTATGACATATGCCTTGACAGTTTGATTAAATGCTGTACTAAGAGTCTTGCATACTTTACATTTGAGTACATACTGCAGCTGCCCTAAAAGAGTACTGTAGCATGCAGTAAGCATCACATTGTGACATAAAGTGGGGCAAAAAAGTATTTAGTCAGCCACCAATTGTGCAAGTTCTCCCACTTAAAAAGATGAGAGAAGCCTGTAATTTTCATCCTAGGTATACCTCAACTATGAGACAAAATGAGAAAAAAAAATCCAGAAAATCACGGTCTGATTTTTAAAGAATTTATTTGCAAATTATGGTGGAAAATAAGTATTTGGTCAATAACAAAAGTTCATCTCAATACTTTGTTATATACCCTTTGTTGGCAATGACAGAGGTCAAACGTTTTCTGTAAGTCTTCACAAGGTTTTCACACACTGTTGCTGGTATTTTGGCCCATTCCTCCATGCAGATCTCCTCTAGAGCAGTGATGTTTTGGGGCTGTCGCTGGGCAACACGGACTTTCAACTCCCTCCAAAGATTTTCTATGGGGTTGAGATCTGGAGACTGGCTAGGCCACTCCAGGACCTTGAAATGCTTGAAATCCTGAAGCCACTCCTTCGTTGCCCAGGCGGTGTGTTTGGGATCATTGTCATGCTGAAAGACCCAGCCACGTTTCATCTTCAATGCCCTTGCTGATGGAAGGAGGTTGTCACTCAAAATCTCACGATACATGGCCCCATTCATTCTTTCCTTTACACGGATCAGTCGTCCTGGTCCTTTTGCTGAAAAACAGCCCCAAAGCATGATGTTTCCACCCCCATGTTTCACAGTAGGTATGGTGTTCTTTGGATGCAACTCAGCATTTGTTCTCCTCCAAACACGTCTAGTTGAGTTTTTACCAAAAAGTTCTATTTTGGTTTCATCTGACAATATGACATTCTCCCAATCCTCTTCTGGATCATCTAAATGCTCTCTAGCAAACTTCAGACGGGCCTGGACATGTACTGGCTTAAGCAGGGGGACATGTCGGGCACTGCAGGATTTGAGTCCCTGGCGGCGTAGTGTGTTACTGATGGTAGCCTTTGTTACTTTGGTCCCAGCTCTCTGCAGGTCATTGACTCGGTCCCCCGTGTGGTTCTGGGATCTTTGCTCACCGTTCTTGTGATCATGTTGACCCCACGGGGTGAGATATTGCGTGGAGCCCCAGATCGAGGGAGATTATCAGTGGTCTTGTATGTCT
Organism: Pseudochaenichthys georgianus; assembly: GCF_902827115.2. Taxonomy (NCBI): domain Eukaryota; kingdom Metazoa; phylum Chordata; class Actinopteri; order Perciformes; family Channichthyidae; genus Pseudochaenichthys; species Pseudochaenichthys georgianus. The sequence goes on along the minus strand of NC_047507.1, from coordinate 38,761,337 downwards.
TCCATTTTCTAATAATTGCTCCCACAGTTGATTTCTTCACACCAAGCTGCTTACCTATTACAGATTCAGTCTTCCCAGCCTGGTGCAGGTGTACAATTTTGTTTCTGGTGTCCTTTGACAGCTCTTTGGTCTTTGCCATAGTGGAGTTTGGAGTGTGACTGTTTGAGGTTGTGGACAGGTGTCTTTTATACTGATAACGAGTTCAAACAGGTGCCATTAATACAGTTAACAAGTGGAGGACAGAGGAGGCTCTTAAAGAAGAAGTTACAGGTCTGTGAGAGCCAGAAATCTTGTTTGTTTGTAGGTGACCAAATACTTATTTTACCGAGGAATTTACCAATTCATTCATTAAAAAATCCTACAATGTGATTTCCTGGATTCTTTCCCCCCATTCTGTCTCTAATAGTTGAAGTGTACCTAGGATGAAAATTACAGGCCTCATCTTTTTAAGTGGGAGAACTTGCACAATTGGTGGCTGACTAAATACTTTTTTGCCCCACTGTACTACAGTACCTCATCCTACCGTCCTGAACTAGGACCCTTCAGTGGTGACTCACCATTAGGGGCACAGCCCCACCTATTGTCAGCAGAAAGTGATTAAAATAATAATTCCAAAAATATGCAAAAAGAATATATCTTAACATATATTTAAAGATCATGTTTAGTCCTCTGATTCGTCTCTACATTGCTGTTTTAGTCTGTGTTCTTCTAATTAGTGTCCACAGTGTGCCTATTGAGCCGTGTTGAGCGATGTGGGGCAAGCCCCGATCTAGCCCCCCTCTCTCGCTGTAGAAATGAATGGGTGCTGTAAAAACTACACTGCGCATGCTCAGTCTTTTTCTTTTCAATGTGTGCGTCAAAAAAATAATCACCAGTGGGGCAAAGTGCTGGCAACCCCACCAAAACGTCATCTTATATTTCAGAGCTGATTGGCTGTAAGTACTTGTGCCACGAAAATTCGTCAAATATTCTGTCCATCATTTGATCTGAATGTATGTGGCTGGTGATTGATACAAGTTATAAGACACCCGCCCCGTGGGCACCACTTAACAGCCAATCTGAATGAGAATGTTGTTGCATGTTTCACATGCGACTTATTCAAAATGCGAGTGATTGAGTTGTTAAGGTGAAAATGTCGGAGAAGAAAAAGTTTGAGAGTGGCGCTCGGCAGTGGCGTTTTCTCCTGGAGGCCAAGGGAAGCCAGGCTTCCCCTGTTTTTTCGGATTGTAGTTATAATTTGTTAAATAAAAACACTTCGTTTAGTTTCGGAAATTCTTCTTTGCTGTGTGCCCATCTCTCCCCCATTCTTATTGAGTATTTTACAAAGAGTGAAACAGCGCCCCTCTTGAGGGATTGACCAATCAGACGAGGCTCACGTCATGCCCCTGCCAACCTGTGATTAGTCAGGGCCATGCCAAGGGAAGCCAGAGGCGGCTGGCTTCCCTTGCCTCACAATCCAATCAAATCGCATCAACTTAGTGGTGCAGTGACGTGTCCTAAAACCCGGAAGTAAGCTGCGCTCGGGTTCCCTCGACAAAAAAGCAATCGGACGTAAAATTTAAAAGGTCTCCTGATTTAGTTTGTGAATGAATGCTTATTAGAGTTTCGGCTGGAGAGTGCGTGCGGACTTGTCGGTAGATAACAGGCGGGTGTAAATCCTGCATCTGTATGATACAAATTAGGGCTGCACGATATTGAAAAAAACTGACATTGCGGTTTTTTGATCCCCTGCGATATATATTGCAGTTTTTTTAACCTGTTAAGCCCCAAGGTCCCGGTGGGTACATTACTTTTTTTTCACGACACTGTGTCTCAGGGGATCTTAATATTTAAGAACCTATTAATGTGTTATACCAGATTAACGGAAATAATCTCAGCTAACTGACGATACAAACCATTTTTACCAAAACAAAACACAAGTCTCATAAGAAGCATCTAAATCACCCCTGAGCGAAAAATGCCAACAGACTTTGGCACAGAACTCAAGATAAAAGTACCCTTATTACTTATCGTAGCTGCACATACAAGATATCCGATTAAAGCTGAGGTTCCACAGATTATTTAGGTATATAGTATCATCACTGAGTCATCCGAACTCGCGACAGGGGAAGCAAACACAGACATCACAACACGTACCTTTACGGAGCTTCTAGGAGATCGTCTCACCCTAGCTGTCAATCTGATCAAAAGATGTGTTCAATGGCATTACAATGAGAAAAAACGCGGCTGAATCGGTTAATCCATAGGTTTTTAATTTTAAAAATTATTTCATTTATAATCCATAATTCCATTTTTATGTAAAAATTGCAGAGCAAAAGTTAGCTGCTAATGGTAGCCACCAGAGTGGCTGCTGCTTCCGGTCTTGGCTATGCGGCAGTCTAATACACACATTACCAAATAGAGAGGCGAAGTCCCTCCCTTTCCGGGAGCCTCCATGGGACCCCGGAAGCGTAAAATTATACATTGAAGTCAATGGAGAGAGAAAGGTTATCTTTTGATCCCGTTTGAATTGTGCCACGAATGACACATATGATGTTTGTCAATTTTAAAGAATATTTTGCAAGTCAAAAAAATAAAAATGTGTCGTAAAACTGTGAAGTTACACATTTTTCTGTGTGAAACCGCTCAGTGAACTACAGGTCTCTGGTCTCGCACAATACGCGTCACCATCACAAAGACGGCCGTCACGTTAGCAAATTTCACCTGTTTCTTTCAGAATGAGAATAAAAGTATAAAATGAGGTGAACATCACTACAAGTCTGGACACTTTGAGAGCTGTACATACACGAAAGGGGAGTTAGTCGGTTCTGTAAGAGCCAGCATGCGGGACCGGCTTTACAAGGTTTCGGTGAGTAATATGAGTGCAATGTGTAACGTTAATGTCAGCTAGCTAACATTAGCTAACAAGGTACACTAACGTGTTTTGTTTTAGTAACTAGTTTTCTCCTTAATAACTTCGTGGTCTCTGTGTATGCTGTGGATAACATTAGTGTTCACAATAACAAGGTACACTCCCGTGTTTTGTTTTAGTTGCTCTTCAGATTGAAGCGGCCAGTTTTATATCGACTATACAGTATAGTCTATACTGTATGTGTAATCTCCTTTTACATCTCGTTGTGTCATTTGAGTTTATTTGCTGTGTGTCGATTCAAGGATGTTGGTGACTTGAACATGACCAATACTGAATCACCCATACTGGCACCAGGTCCAAGGGCAGCTGCACATCACAGACCGGAGTCTCTGCTACTTTGTTGTGTGGACCACGAAGGAGGCGATCATCATCCTCATCCCCAAAGACCCTGCATGGCATGGAAATCTCCTCCACCTGGAAAAATTCTACACCCAGCATATGCTCCCTGTGTTGGCCAGTAGAGAGGAGGACATTTAAATAAACATACTCTTAACACCCTCAGACTCTGCGTTGTGTTTCGTATGTGTGATGGGGTGTTATGCAGAGGGGAGGAAAACAGGACACAGCAGATTGGGATTGTGTTGGAGATGCTGAGCAGTTATTTAATTGTTGCATGTAATTATTATTATACTGCGTGCTTCTTAGTTATTCCATCTTTTGCTGTAACATGGATCTGTATGTAACTCTATATTTACTTGTTATCTACCACACTCCCTTCTACATCATACACCATCATTATACATGATGGTGTATATAGGATATATATATTTGTATACATATCTGTAAATTGTATAATTTTATTTAAACGTCTTTTTGATCTCTCTGTCTATAAACACAAACTGAGTAAGATTGACAATAAAGTTGACTTTGAAAAATATATATATGCTTTATGAAAATAGTTGCCTGTTGGCGAAATGAATCCAAATTAAACGTTGGACTGACCTACAACTACGCCTTTAAATCTCTACGGACTGTTCTTCAGTGGGATGGCAAGTTCCTATCTTTAAACATTTATTAGTTTTTTCTCAACAGATTTGATTTTCTGAAGTTAATTTAACTTTGCCGACCATGTAAGGTCATTATTAAAAAGGTACAATCAATTTGTTTAGGGTTGAATAAAATAATGATAAACATTTCATTTGGATAATTTACTGACATAAGAAACTCAATGATGCTCTACTCACCTGTTCCCTTTTTATAAAGTGAAACAGTTGAAACAATAGATTTTAGTAAACTTAAAAACAACCTTCTCCAAAAGCTATCAAGGAATATACCGAATACTTGTTTTAGAACTTTATTACATATTTTTATATAAATAGTTTGAATGATCCATAATTGACAGAAGCTTGTGTTTACACTGACCTGTTACTCATATATTAATGTCTTTGTAACTTCTTTAAACCACTACCTAATTTCTTTCATTCATCACGGTTCAGTAAACTAAGTGATACATGAACCAGTTTAATAATTATAATAACGTAGGATTGGAACTCTTTGAAACTGTAGGTGGCTCTTAAAAGAGCCGTTGTGTTTGGGTGTGCTGGTCTCAGGTCAGTTTAAGCCCTCTCTCGCGGATGCAGCGGGATGTCCTTGGGCATGATGGTGACCCTCTTTGCTTGGTTCATCTTACTGGGGGGCAGCTACATGGATGTCGGTGCAGTCCACAATCATTGTGCAGTTGAAGGCAGAATGGATGAAGGCAGAATGAATTTATTATTGACTCCGAATGAAACACAACTTCATGTCATACAATACATTGACTTTATTTGTAATTGTGTAAAAAAAAATGAGCATTTATTAGCAAGCAGGACCTGCAGGAACAGAGCATGGTGATGGATGGAGCTGGGAAGAGAGAAGAATAAAGAAAACAGATCAACTTTATTATCGGATATTAAAAATTCAATTTCAAAACAAGTTGCCGCTCCTACAGTTTTCTAGTACGTAAAGATGATTTCACATGACCTATGCACAATATCACACTCAATACATGTGTGTCTCTGGAGGGTGCATTGTGCCTTTGATGTATATAAATAATATACCATAACCAAATACTATTACGTACAGTGGAAATCAGGTTGCCAGAGCAGGTCAGTCCAGTGTGCATGTTCCTCAGGGTCTCAGCAGTTACAGGTGAGGGAAAGAAAAATAAAAGAGAAAAAGGTCAGTAACAACACTTTAAAGTAACAACACTTTGAATAATTATCTCTTTTAATACTGTTCTATCAGTAATCACTCAAATACTGTCTTTCCAACAAACAGATTGACTCACTATCATCACAATGAAACACGTCCAGAAGAATGGACCACAGATGGAAATTACCTATTAGCTATAATCTGGCATATTGCATCTCTTCTCTTTGCTGAGATTAATGTTTTTGTATGCATGGTCCTTCTATAAATAAATAAATGTCATGCAAAGCTGCCTGCCTTCCTTCGACTCTCCCTGAACTGCCTGATCTTTTAATGTTCAATGTTAACCATTTGAGCAGATAGCATTAAGTAGAAAAGATCGCAGATGCTAATGTGCCGTAAGCCTACCTCCCGCCCCCTTAGCACCTGGTGGAGGGGGCGATAGGCTCCTCTTCAAATGTTTCACAAAATACTTACCATCATGACTACTCTTACTGTTTAACATTTGGGTTCACTTCATGTTAAGGCTAATACAAATGACAAGGCTAAGTAATGTGATGCTAACTAACGTGCTCGCTACTCGTCGCTACTAGCTATGTAGCTAGCTTGACTATGTTCCATGCAAAACATGTGTATTACCTGATATGTCTGATCCAACGACTCCTGGTCCTTTCATCAGACGGGAAGCGATAGAACGAGCAAAGTGGTATGATCACTTATGTGATTACAACCTGGTACAAAGCACACAGGCATCTTGTAAAAGTGAATTTATTTTTAGCAATCTCTTATTTATTGGAGGGAATAAATCAGTTATGAGATCTTCTTCTTCGCTTTAATTACGAGTCGCAACCACTTGGAGCATTATCGCCTGTGACATCACTTACGCGAGCCAGAATGGGATTTGTAGTCTTTGTAGTCGCGTATTTTTCATAGTCTTATATTTCAACAGTTTTACGACAAAATGTGACTTTTTTGACATGGAACTTATTGTTTAAGATTGACAAACATCATATGTGTAGTTCGTGGCACAATTCAAACGGGATCAAAAGATACGTTTTCTCTCTCCATTGAATTCAATGTAAATTTTTCGCTTCCGGAGTCCCATGGGCCGGAAGTAGATGGGCGTGACTTCGCCTCTCTATAAGGAGTGAGAGTGACGCGTAGCCAAAACCGGAAGCTGCATACACTCTGGTGGCTACCATTAGCAGCTAACTTTTGTGCTCCGATTTTTACATAAAAATGGAATTATGGATTATAAACAATTGCTTCAAAGCCACAGATACATTATTAACCTATGGATCAACCGATTCAGCCGCTTTTTTTCTCGTTTTAATGCAATTGAACACGTCTTTTGATCAGATTGACAGCTATGGTGAGACAATCTCCCGTAAAAGCTCCGTAAAAGGTACGTGTTGTGATGTCTGTGTTTGCTTCCCCTGTCGCGAGATCGGATCACTTAGATACTATACTTAAATAATCTGTGGAGTCTCAGCTTTAATCGGATATATTGTATGTGCAGTTTTGATAAGTAATAAGGGTATCTTTATTTTGAATTCTGTGCTAAAGTGCGTTAGCATTTTTAAAAAAAATGAATAAAACCGCACGTCCCTGCGGTGTGAATATCGCGCATGTGCATATCGCGGTTATCGCCATGACACGGTATATCGTTCAGCCCTAATACAAATGTGTGTAAAATGATACCGGGTGCTGTAAACACTCATCTGGTCGTAACCAGATGAGTGTTTACAGCACCCGGTATCATTTTATTACATTAACCGTAGTGTGCTTGAAATAGTGGCTCTGGAGCAGCCTTCCTCGACATTGAGAAACACCCCAGGTGTGCGTCAGGGTTTCCCTTAGCCGGTAATTACCGGTTATTAGCTGGTAACATTTATAAAAAAACGGTAAATTCAAAACCTGCCGGTCAAAATGTCCGGTAATAATTAGGGATGCTCCGATCGATCGGCCGCCGGTCATCATCGGGCGATATTCACTCTTAATAGTTTGATCGGTGCTCTCTATAAAGGTCGATCAGGATAGCTGGAGTGAATTATAACCGGATGCGAGAGAGATCAGATCAGCTGCTGAGTCTGACGGAGACAAGCAGCTCTGAATGATCACCTGAAGCCCCGCCCACTGTTTAGCGAGCTGCATGAGAAACTGACGGGCTGTCAGGAGAGAGGGAGGGGGAGAGAGGTGAAGAGGGAGGTGGGAGAGAGAGAGGAGAGACAGAGGGAGGGAGAGAGAGAGGTAGATGAAGAGAGAGAGAGAGAGAGGGGGGAGAGAGAGGAAGAGGGAGAGAGAGAGAGGGGGGAGAGAGAGGAAGAGGGAGAGAGAGAGGATCCGTTTCTCCCGCGTTATTATCCAAAGTTAATTAAAACTTTTGAATAATGTACTTCATCTACTACAAGTAGTTAATTTGAATGTAATAATTTTGTTGTTTGTGGAATACTTTTTTGAAAAATGAATCTGAACTTTTCGATCTGTTACGATTATAAACTGAAGCAATATACAGATGACTCCCATTAACCCTTCTCTTGCGTTTCGGGTCAAAAGTGACCGAATGACTTTTGTTTTAATCATAAATATTGTGTTTTTCATCCAATTGCCTCAATACCTTATGTTATCCTCCACACTAGGCCTCTGAACATATACACTTGATGATCACCACTTGCATTGAATGTTGAGTGATTTATTCAACAGTGAAACACCCTTGATGTTTTTGGTCAGAATTGACCGCCATAGAAACGAATGGGTTTGAGTGTATTATGTTTATCCTGCAGATGGAAAACATCCACACACACACACACACACACACACACACACACACACACACACACACACACACACACACACACACACACACACACACACACACACACACACACACACACACACACACACACACACACACACACACACACAATATTTCTCTTTCAATAAATGTTCATTGAAGAAAACAGTATCAGTGTCTTATTTTATATTCATCACAGTGAATGCTGAACTTGATGGGCCCACCGGTGGGTCCGGACCATGACATGAAACACTGGCTTGCTTGTATCAAATCAATACATCATTGGAACGGGAAGAATCTCAGCCACAGCACCAACTAAAGCATTTCCATCTCCAGTAAACACAGCCTACATGGCAAGCATTTTTATAATATACAGTAATGTAAAATAAGCACTATCTTTGAACTTACTGCCAAAAATAATATGAAATTCACCCCTGGTGTCATTCTGTCTGTCATCCCTTGATTCCACTTGCTTTGACTGTTCAAATGAGATGTCAACCATCAAAATTGGATAAGGGGTTCCAGAGATATCACTGTGCAAAACACACCGGTCAATTTTGACCGAAAATAGCATGGGAAGGGTTAACTGAGTTTTAAACATCAGCATATCCGGTCATAGTCCGGAAATTACCTGCTAGCGGAAACTCTGCTACACAATTCTTATTATTATTGAAACATGACCTGTAAGTTTCGTTTTTGTCCGGAAATAATTTATTTTACCGGACTTTGAAAAATCCTAGCGGAAACCCTGGTGTGCGTCATATGCGAGGCCCCGCCTTAGCGCGATTTCAGCCAAATATTTTGGAAATTGGTCCGTGCGCAAAGCATTGTGGGGATTTTAAGACTGCGGAGGATACACATGTGCAGCCTCGAAATTCCCCGCAACGAAGGACGCCGGCCTCGGTAGAATTCCAAGGATCCTGGACATTGGAACAGTCCTTCGGCGGGACTCGATGACGTAGCAACCTTGAAATAGTGGCTTTGGAAAGCCTTCCTCGACATTGAGAAACACCGTCTCTTTCAAGGAATCTTTCTATAGGGACGGAGGTTTGTAGAAGGAACTCACAATAGGAAAAACCTTCACCATTTGTTCTACCAACCGTCCTGTTATCCTTGGGGTCAATTTGACCCCATTCAATGTTTAACGTATCTAAAAAAATGGTTCATATTATTTATTTTGATTAGTATTTCATGACTTTTCCTAATTTAGTGAGGACTAATGGGTTAATATAAAATGAACTTAAAGATCTTTTTTAAATGTGCTGTACGCACTTTGCACGCATCGGTGTTCCTTGGGATCAATTTGACCACAGGCTGTTTTAGTAGTATAAAACATATAAAAATGTCAACATTTTACACATATGTGTTGATTGTGTAGGATGATATTGAGGTGACTATTACATGCAAATGTATCATTGTAAAAAAAACACTACCCTCTGCTTTAGTTATTGGTCCTTTAACAACATCAAAAAGATCTTACTTTAACATTTTATTTAATCAGTGAGATTTTATGGTGATTTATATATTTTTCGATAGTCACATTCTGGATGTATAAAGGGGTCTGTGGGGGTAATGTTTTATTTAAATGGTTATTTAGGTTGTAATGGCATTTTTCTGTTTCAATGTCCTATATGTTTGCCATTACTTTACACAGGAGGTTTTCAGAGTGATCCTGGGGCAGACACGAACAGATGGATTTCCGGTCTTTGCTGCAGTTTAGAATGATGTTTATTTAGCTTTACATACCAAGGTTTAATTATGCTGTGTCAAAGGTTGTGGTATGAGCATCTGCTGGGCTGGTGCCGTTCTGTTCTTGCTGTGCTGGTGGAATAGGTATGCTCTACCTCCTGTGTCCACGTCATTTCCGGTCACCTGTGACTGCTTTTATACACCCGGTGCAGCTAAACCCCGACACTAAGTGTTCCAAATAGTAGTGTCGTATAAATATAAATAAAGTAAACTGACATAACAACACCGCTAAATGGCTCATACATAGGTAGTCAACTAAGATACCTAAAGCACCCGAGACATACATTTTGGTTAAAATTGGATTATGATCATTGTCTTGAGTTTTAAACTACTGGGGTCAAATTGACCCCAGAGGATAAAGGGTGTAAAGTAAATCTGGGGATAACAGGAGGGTTGCACTTTAAATATTTCAACGTTTCCCTCCTCAGGAGAGAGGTTTGTGTTGGCCGTGAACCAGACATGACTCACCGATCTGCTTCTAACAAAGGGAAGGAGGGAAGCTAGACAACCGTTTAAATAAGGAAGGCACCATTACAGTGTGTCTTCAGTCAGACTGATTGTGTTCTGATTTCGATTAGTCAGAGGTCTTTAGCATGTCCCTCCCTCCGGCTTCAGTAAAACAGCCGCTTTGGTTGAAGCATCCTGAATTAAATCCAAATATTACCAAACGAAAAGTTTCTCGTCTTCTCTCTCACTCCAGATTTCTACTTTGGGAGATGTTTAAATTACGTTTAAGCAAACAATTGATATCCATTTCTGGAGGAAAATAAAATACAACAAAGCAGAGTTTTTCTATCCCTTCAAGGGGTGTTTATCTGAATATGAGGGTATCTGCATGTATTCTGTTGAAACCAAATGAGAATAAAAGTTAGCATCTCGCTACATTTGAATACTGCTGATTTGAAAACAGAGATTATCCAGGAGAACTCGGCAGCCTTCCTGTTAAATATTTGCATTTCTCGGGAAAACCCAAAGCTTAATGAAACTGAGTGAATCCATGGACAGTGATTTAAAGCATTTCCTGTTCCTTCCAGACACACTTCCTGCATGCTGTGCATCTTAGAACCAGTGAACCTCAGTATAAGTTGAAATACATTATAGTGGTAATAAACAGAGCGGGGCTGATTCGGAACTGATAAAACCTTTATTTCACTTTAAATTGTCTTTTACATTTTGTCCTGTTTATAACATGTAAGGTGAAACTAGAGCTGTTTTTTTTTTTTTAAAAAGACATACACAAATCTAGTATTACTTCAATAACCGGGGGGGAGGCGCTGAAGGGATTTTTTTTGTGTAATTTTTTTTTTTTGGAGGGTGTCCTGAAGCCAAGTCTAAATGTTCACAACCACGTGCGCGCTAAGCAATACAACCGTCACAGAAGCAAACTTTGTTGTTTTTTTGGGTTATTTTTGTTCTCCTTTTTATTTTAAGCATAATACTGGTCAGTAAAAACAAAATGATTTGAGATACCAGATATACAGACAGGCTCGGTGCCACATTCACTACTGCATGGGATCATTTTTTCCTTAGAAAGCGTAGAATAACTGCCTTTTTGTTCAGCCAACGAGAAAAAGAGCGGCAGGGAGGAATTCTTTTTTAACCTTTTAAACTTCAGTGCATGAAAACATTTGTCCTCAGCAAAGGAAAAGAAAACATTGAGACACGTGACTTTTCTACACCTAAAGAGTGGAATGTCGAGATGGTTAGTGACAAGGTTATTGTGACACTGAGTGGAGAAAATATAGATTTAAAGAACAAGAGGGGCTTTTGCTTTTCCAAAATCCGATGTTTCTCAAAGTTTTAACCGCTTTTGAACACGTACAGTATCTCGCCATTTAAACAAGAGAAACTTTAACAGTTAAATCGACACAATTGTATAAGATCAGATCCAGAACATGTACCGTCAACTGCCGATTGAGCACTTTTCGGAGTTTAATAAAAAAAAAGGCAACATGAGTTCAACCAATCCGACGACAGGCTCTCTCCACTCAGATGATTGACTGATCGGCTACCAGGACATGTGGCTCCTTAACAAACATACCCGTGTGAACTCAAACTGCGGCGAGGGAAACCCCCGCTTCCTCATTTATTTAGTTTTTTAAAGAATCATTTTGTTGGATTTGGTTACACCCTTGTCTTTTATGAATCAAACTTCCAGCTCTAAGATTACATTTGTTTTGCGTGTTTATTCAAGCTCAAGAAGGAGCAAAAAATGTATATTTATTTTAGCGCTTTTCCAAATTCTCAAGTGCTTTACATTACATAGACATGTACTACTGGGGGAACCCAAAGGAGCAACACTCGGGATTGAACGTGCTTCCCTGGTCTGATGATCGGCACGCTCACCACCGCGCCACAGCCCTCATTAACGCTCGACTAAATGAATGTTTTCAGGCTGATTCTAATCTCGATCCCTTTAGAGGAACAATCGCTAACTGCTGCTCATATTTAGGATTCTTAACTGCGCTAAGAGAAAACGCTGTGTTGCCTCATTCCTCTTTATCGGAGGAATCGTTGCTCTGGATCGGTTACAGCTCGAGTCGTTCTGCTCCATACGTCTGGATCAGACGACCCCAACACGCACCTCTTTGAAGCAAGGCTGAATACTTTGATTTTTCCCGCTGCCTTTTCATAAATCCAACAACTATACATTTCATCATCATACATTTTTCATAACTTTATTATATTGTTTGAGCTTGTTTAAAATAGAATTATCTTGCCATTTTAATGATAGACTTTTTAGGCGGTTCTGTAGCACGACATCTGAATGCTTGCAATGGTTTTGCAAAGCAACTTTTATTTGTCAGGCAGTTAGCTGATGCTCTTATCTTGATCCCTTTAGAGGAACAATGCCAAACTGTTATTTCTATTTTGGAAATGAGGAAGCAGGAAGTTGTCGATCCACAGACTGTTGCCCTCCCACCCCCTCGATGGTTGCGGTACATTTACACGGCGATAAATGACAGCTTGCATCTCGCCGGCGGATCAGCCCATTCAGCAGCGAGTGGAACTGTGTCAGTGACGGATATATAAGAAGAGTTTCGGGGTTGGAAAGGAGACGTACCAAATACGGTTCTGTGGTCAAGTGTCCAAAGCAAGCGGCAGCGGACTGAAGTGGCTTCACGTTAACGGACAACATCGACCAACCGCTCTCCAAAAGACAGATTTACAGTTGCACTCGAAAAATGTTTTACAATTTTACAGTTCTCAAAAAACGGAAAAGAACAGTTTGATTTGTTACACACAGAAAGAGGAAGAAATAGGCAATCAAATGAACTTCAGGGATCCACGGGAGCAGGCTTCTCCAACATCCAGGGAATGTTTTTAATACGTTTTCAGATCAGTTTCCGGACAGAATATAAATGGGGTTAGAAAATAATAAAAAATGCTTTACAGCAGGTTCTGTTTTAGATGAGTCAGTGTCACAATACAGCCTTGTGGACCCTTCTGTATAAACCTCAGCAGAATGGCACTGCTGCTCAAACACCCCCCCCCCCCCCCCCAGGATCTGGTGGCAAAGAGGAGGAAAAACTAAGCATCACAGTGTTTGTTGAAAATAAACAGACAGTTTAATAATTTCTTTTGTTTTGTTTAAGGTGGAATAAAACCAGCCGTATGCCGGTAACACTAAGAAAAGCCAAAAGAGAAGGGGGGTGACTACACGAGAGCGTTAACTCACTATAGGAGGGGGGGAGAGGGGGTCACTAAGTGCGTTAACTCATTAGATTTAGGGGAAGGGGGGCAGGGTACGACTATATATGTGCATTAACTCACTGGGGGGGGATTTGAAATGTTAGGAAGGGGAAGAACGGAGGAGGAAGATTAAACGAGGGAGGGGGGGAGGTGGGAGTCTAAGAGATTCATTTATTTCATCGTTTTTGGATAAAAAACCCTCCGTGCGTGCTATAAGGTTCACCATGGAGTGACCGGGGGGAGATGGAGTACTTTCTCTTAGCCCACCACCCCTATTTTTTGGATTTAAATATATATCTGTCTGAAGGTCAGGTGCTATTCATGCTGTTGGTTATACAGAAGGAGGTCGGGAGGCCGGGGGCTGAAAGAGGGGGGGAATGAACGGGCTGTATGTGTACGAAGAGAGGAAGAAGAGAAGAAAGAGATAAAAGGAGGAGTTGGGGGGGGGGGGGGGGGGGGTGTAACAGTGAAGTGCGCTCTAGTTCTCTCCATCCCCGGCGTCGGCGTCGTCTCCCTGGTTTTCTGATGTCCACAGCTGCAGGACAGAGACACATTTGAGCCAATCAGAAAACGCCACGTCATCATTTACTCAGACAGTTAAGTTGTACTTTATCTTATTTTCATCCAGATGGGACTCTTTCTAGGACTCTTTCTATCCCACGAGGAGACCAACACCATCATATGTTATTCCTCTGAGCTGAAGACCTCCATTGTTCATCAAAAACTGTTAACCCACGTCACCGTCTCAGCAGGTGACGAGCTCCCAAAGAACACACCGGAATGTGTTTAGGATCAAGTCAAAACTCACTAAAGCGAGCAACGTGCATTAATTACTATACCTAATTACTTGCAGAGTCTGCTAAGTATTAGCACCAAAGCCTTTACACTAACTGTTTACAGTGTGTTTACACTTAAGGCACAGCTTAAGATTTGTGTATCATTTGTGAATTCATTTGAGAGAAACTAAACGGTACTAAGAACTAGCGCGTGTGTGAGAGAGGGAAATGTGGGTTGGTATCGTAGAACATAAAGGTTATGTGTACTCTCCATCGTGTTACCGTGTTATACATGTGATGTCCACACACTGAACAGTTACAGGCCACTCCGGCTCGTTACACGTCAGAGGAAGAAGCTTTAATGACATTATGTACGAGTCCTCTCAACGTGAGCAGATGCTTAAACGATATGTGTTAATGTGATACATAAATGTGTATAGTATGAGCTGATGAAAACACTGCAGGAAACTGAATCCACCCACAGCTTGATTGACATTGTTTGTACACAACATCCCCTGTATTGTATACTCGAGGATGCAGCCCGTGAAACACATGTTGTGGGGCTGTACTTGTGTCCGAGTGTGTACTCACAGTGAGGTTGTCCCTTAGTAGCTGCATGATCAGCGTGCTGTCTTTGTACGAGTCCTCGTTCAAGGTGTCGAGCTCAGCGATCGCCTCGTCGAAGGCCTGCAGAGGAACAGAGGCGTTAGGAAAACATAATGCTCATTCTTTATGTCGTCCATATGGCCGGTTCGATGCTAATGTGCCTACAGAACTCGAGCCATGCGTTTCTTTATAGCTAGTCACACTTGTGTACGTTCTTTAGATCAAGATGAAGCTAAATGTGATTTAAATCTCTAGACAAATGTACACGGGTTCAATTAGAGTACGGAGACAACAGGAGACGAGCATCTATCCTGCAGCATTAGCATTAGCATCAGGCCCGCGCACCAACGCAGAGACTAACTTATGGCAACACAAAAGAAAACATGGGAGATGAGGAGGTGAGGAGATGAGGAGGTGAGGAGATGAGGAGGTGAGGAGATGAGGAGGTGTCAGCGTTCTGGCGATTTACTCGGAAGGCTTCAGTAGAAGCTGCTGGGAGTCACTAAGTGCCGGCACTAAGTGCGGCAAAGTACTTAGTGTGAAAGCGGCTACTGTAATCCCTTTATTAAAAAATAAAAAACTTAAAACCGCAGGTATGTTTGCTCCTATGAATGTTAACCAATCAAAGTGACATTTATTTTTCTTTACACCTTGTTGCCTTTTAAGATGTTTTTTTAAATACTAGCAATTCTTTGATTAAGTTGGATTTTTGTATTACCTTTGACCCTTTAGTAAGGTCAGAAGCAACAAAACAACGTTGCACTCACTTTTCCATTTAAGGGTTTAAGACATCAAATTGAAACAGACTCTTAGAACTTTTCACCCTAGTTGCACGTGTTCCCCTTACACAGACATAGGTCCTGAGAGTGAGCAAAGCAGTCTGACATGTTCGAACTGTCAGACTGCTTTGCTCAGCTGCTGGCGGAACATGGCTCCTCCTTTATGCCAGCTGTGCAGGAAGGCCCCCCCACCTTCAGTACCACACACATTAAAGCCAGGGTCTGAGGAGCACCCACCTGCTTGGCCAGAGCGCAGGCCTGCTCGGGCGAGTTGAGGATTTCGTAGTAGAACACGGAGAAGTTGAGGGCCAGGCCCAGCCGGATGGGGTGTGTGGGCTGCATGTCCTTCTTGCTGATGTCGAAGGCGTTCTGGTAGGCCTCCTGAGAGCTGTCCACCGTGTCTGCACAGAACAACACCTCAGCTTCACTTTATGGTCTCAAGTCATCACAACTGTCCCTACAAAACACTGTAACAGGTGTTATAGCCAAACTTAATATGAATGTAAACAATAGAAGAAGAAAGAAAATGTCTTGGCCGATTTGGACAATTTTGGAGTGTATTGGGGTAATTGAGGATGCTGAATCCATTTCTGACCATTCCAGGACCAACAATGGCAGGAAGTGGCCACATACATGTACTCTGTGGGCTGATTTGAACTACAAGGAGAATTGTTGCGACCATTGGATATAGAGAGCACAAGATGACAATTATTATCTCTACTGTGGACAATTTTCAAATAAATAGGAAAACTGTCCAAATGATCCAGAGTCTCCTAAATCTTCCAAATCGACCCAAAATGTATGAAAATCAGCCCACCGAGAGTAGAAATATCGACATTTTCTTTAAAAGACCGATATACTACAGAAATAGTATATTATCGTAGCAGAAACATATATACACATAATCTATAGTGGTGTTTATAAAAAAAAGGTATCCTAATACCGAGATGACATTATCTACTGGGCAACTATAGGAAGATGTGCACCATTAGAGATTCTGCAATACTGATTTGAGCAGACATGGAAGAGACATATTCAAATCAGTATAATCTGTCCAGTTATTTGTCAGCTTTTTGAAAATAAAATAGGAGAAAGACCTACAGCATGACCTGGTGAAAACAATCTAAATGAACAATCGGGACGGAAATGTTGGGATTTCCAAAGGGAGGTTCTGTGAATAAATTAAAAATCGAACCGAAAGAATTGAACTATTCATATTTTAGACTGCACTGTAACTTTTATCTTTTAATGTTTATTTTATTAGCTTTTCTTTTTAATGACTGATTTTAAATGCCTTTGTCTGAATGTCTTTCACTTTTGTAAAGCACCTTGAGTTGCCTGGTGCTGAAAGGGGCTCTATAAATAAACTTGCCTTGCCTTGTGTAAAAGTGTTTTATTTATTTTGTTAGGGTTTAAAATATAAAATAGTATAAATTAAAAGGCGAGTATTTATTTATATCTGAACCTGGAACAATTACAATTATTGTTCACCGGCATCATAAAGCCATTTTATTAATAAAAACAAAATAACCAAATGTGATAAGAAAGGGATGCTTATTTTAATCGGAATAACACTTTCTGCACCGCGGTATAAAGCGTAACCGTATATAAAATGACAAGTCCTGTGATTTCAGATATTTAAGTACTTTAGGAACATGTTCCAAGTGAAGCGTGAGGGTTGTATACATGGAGCTCCTAGCTCTAGGTAATAAAGAAGCCACTTTACGGCGAGCAATAAAACTAGTTACCTTGGTTTGTTTATTAAAAAGGAAATATTTACTTTGAGCAACACAGCAACTGACTTTAGCCACAACAAAGGACTGGTTTAAACTGTAACTGTAGCTCAAAGGAGTCTCCTAAATGATGGTAAGTGCTCCTATAAGACATTGCTATGTTGCTGACAAAACTAAAGTACTAGAACAACGAGAAAGGCTTTTTATTAGTGTCAAACACTCACTCTTCTTCGAGTCCCCAGAGGCCACCTCTGACAGGTATCTGAAGTAGTCTCCTTTCATTTTGAGGTAGAACACCTTGCTCTCCGCCATAGTTGCATTTGCAATGAGGAATTTTTCGAGCAGATCCTGAAACAGAAGCAGAAATATAAAGAACAGCAGAGTCACACAGAGCAGCCTGCCAGCGCACCAGTCAACGGGCAACTGGATTACAGACGGGGGTACTAATACATGTCAGGCCCTTCCTTTAACCATACACTGACAGGCCAATCGCCTCAGAGAATGGGGGTCAGGTCAGAACCATGGATGTATAAAGAGAACAGAATACAAAGTTGGAGGCGGGACCCCGTTCATTCTTATATACAATATAATAGAGGATATTTGCCCATAAATAAAAAAATGGAGCTTGAATTTTTTACTTATTTCATTAAAAATAACTGTTTACCAAAACATTGAAAGAAACATTCAATACAGAAAACTGTACACATTTATTATCAACTGATTAGAAGATTCTAACTTATTCTGTTCATTAGTTATGCCCTTTTTCCCCGGCAGTGTCCATGGGCGTCTTTTTGCGAGGAATTGTCATTTTTTGTCCTGCCAATTTTGAAGACTACACATGATATGTGACCGGCTCCATCGAAATCAGTCGCATTGACCCGAAGACACATTTTGAGTTGTATGCTCTGTTGGAAAGAGGAGATTCCTAGCTTTCTAATGATATCAGGATTGTTGTTGTTGTTCTCCACATATTAAGCGAAATATGTCACATTATATAATGACTGTCACCGAGTCCTCAGAGTTTCCTCTTCTCTGGAATCCATCGATCTGATTGGTTATTAGCAAATGATCAAAATACTACAGAGGGAAGATATTTTCTTTTGGATTACTGGTCTGGGGGAAGCTCGCGAGTGTGTGTGTGTGTATTTTTGCGTTTGTGTGCATTGTGTTTGTTTCCCGGGGAAAACACTGGCTGTTGTTGTGCCTGCTGTGACGTCAAGTTACTCCGTTCTCCGCTTGTTGTTATGCCGAAGCTTCAAAGTTGTATTTATCATCTGAATTTGCCAAAACAAGTTTAATATTCTGAAAGCCAAGACTTTGTTTATTTGAAACCAGATGAAAACAAACTGTAACGGACCCTGCCGTGTTATCTATGATTACTATACGCTTACATTCATAATTTCAGCCGGAGGGAGGCGCTACAAATATCATGGCAGTTCCTGTCCACAATCACACATGGCATGCTGAGCAAATTCGTCAGAATTTTCATCGACATCGTCCCCTTGAAGAATCAGCTCCAAAGCCTCAGCTGTAGTAAACTTCCTTGCCGTACCTCAGTTCACTTTCAAAACACTAAAAGAACGTATTCCAACTTTTATTTGGTTTTCGCGCGTGGAATTATACCGGCTCTTGTTTCAGGACACATAACAACGGAACTGACTCTGAATCAGACTCCGATTGGCTGTGACGGCATCCACTCAGAGTGTCCGATTCAGAAACGTGACGCTGACACTCTTTACGTCACAAACAAAGATGGTGGATGAGAATAGATCTATAAAACGATAAGCAATGCACCAGAATCAAGGTGAGACTATCCGCATCTTTTAAAACTCTACGCACATTCGTTTCACCGAAATAAGTAAACGCCTCTCAATGAAAAACTTAAGAGTTGTTTATAGCCGTGTCTGTAGTTTCAGAGGAAACGCACGGCATGTCTCTGGCTGAAACAGCTGAGAAGTTATGACGCTTTGAACACAACGTGATGTCGTATACGGCCCCGTGGGTCTCAGAGGGTTAACGCACTGGGTCCTTGGTTAACCTACATTTTTAATTCTATGCTAATTTACAGACGTCTCTTTCCCAATGCAAATCAATGGGAACATGTTTTTTTTGGCTTCAATGATATCACGGTGTAACATGGAAGTTGTAGTACTACCGTTTGGCCACTATGAACATTTGCATCAATGTCCCACTTACTTCCATGGGGCTTGGCTTCACCCAACAGAAACACACCTGTTTGCTAATGAGCTGCCCATTGATATCAGGAAGTCTACACATCTTGCTTTGCAGACCCACCTTTCCCCACTGCATGTGGGCAACAAAAAATCTTTAAATAGTTTGGCTTATCATTTTTTGTTTGTTTATTTATGCTTTAAAACACTAATTGTAAGACGCTTTGAATTGCAGCTTAATGAAATGTATAAAAAGATCTTAGTATTTAAAGGCTGAAAACAGCATAACAAGAAAAAAGCTACTCTACAAATAATTTCTACCCCATTACAAAGCAGAACTCAAATATATTGGGGGAAGAAACCTCATTTTAGCTTTCGGTCCAATCATCTGGTAATGTCAACCTTCATCAAGGTGACTGACATTCTTGTGTGCTGCAGATGAATCGGAGCTTCCTGCTGCTTTAAGGACAGCGTGTCTTCCCTCCCTTCATTCCTTCAGCACCACATCACTGCAGAGGCTTCCAGTTTGACCTTGAAGATATTATTAGAAGTTGGCACAGGCGCAAAAATGTGTCAGTTTTGACCTTGAGCAATTTCTGTGTGAGGGTTGCTGAGGAAGCTTCAATTTTTTTCAAAAGGCATAAACTGGTCAAAACCCACAGAGAAAATATGTTTTCTACCAGCATCTTGAGCATCATGAACTATAAGCAGCGGAGGAAGACCTTTAACACGGTCTTACCTCGCATCCTTCAGATCCTTTTACAGTATGTTAAGGCAACACTGACCATAAACACTGGGTAATTATTGTTTAGAGAAAATTCAGACAAATCATACTTTTGGTTATCATTAAATGTAGAGCTTTTAGTTTACAGAAAACTCTAGTGCTAAACTGGGTGCAGGTAGGAGGTAACTGAATTGTTTAAGATCATCTTTTATTTGGACGAATATAGAATATGGAAGGGAACCGGTCTGCCTTGAAGGAAAATAGTTTTGTTCTAAATCTAAAAGAGGCCACCTGCTGGTGTAGGGATTAAGGTTTTTGCAAACCCGTTTTTTGTTTCTGCAGAATTATAAATGGCTGGAGTGAGTCTTAAAACCTGTTTAAATAAGTCATAATTTGAGCATACAAGGTTTTGGATTTTTTTTCTCATTACATTCTCAAAATAATATCTGTTGCTTAACCTGTTTAGCCCTGAGCCTGTTTTTCAGGTCTCAGGCTCGAAAATGACATTCCCAGAACAAATGACCATATCTTCCCTTCTAAAAAGGGGGAAATTAATAATCTTTTTTCTCAAAGTAATGATAAACCTGTGAGTTGGATGTAGAAAAGTCAGAATCAATATAGATGTTTTTTATTTGAAAGAAAATTCAGATTGAACATGGTAAAAAAAACTGTAAATTACAGTGTCCGTTAAAAAAATATTTTTTACTTATAGTGAAAACTAACCTTTTATGATGGTATGGTAGACTAAAAGCTTTAGGAATCCAAAGTACAACATATAGTAAGTACCCTGTATCAAGATTGATGCAAAACAAGTGACATTTTACCTTTTTAGAGAGATTTAGCAAAAAAAGAGGTCATTTGGGTGGATTTTCCATATCTCTGGCCCCCCTTGGTCGATTTTGATGATTGACATCTCTTTCTAACCGTCAGAGCCAATGGAATCGAGGGAAAGTTGCCCATACACACACAGCTTACCAAATAAGGAGTGAGAGAGATGCGTAGAAAAACCGGAAGCTGCGCTAACCTCTGGTGGCTACCATTAGCAGCACATTTTTCTTCTCCGATTTTTGCATAAAAATGGAATTATGGATTATCAATAATGTTTTCAAAGTGACAGACACATTGCTATAACCTATGGATTAACCTTCAGCCACGTTTTTCTCGTTTTAATGCCATTGAACACGACTTTGGATCAGAATAACAGCTAAGGTGAGCATATATTTTGCTACCTAAAGCTATGTCGTGTGTTGTCTGTATTTGCTTCCCCTGTCTCGAGTTCTGATCGCTCAGTGAAGATCCTTATATTTCTATAATCTGTGAAATCTCAGGATGTTATCTAAGATTGTTTGTGCAGATCCAATAAGTATATCGATCAGTGTAGCTAGAGTTCTGTGCTAATGGCCTTAAGATTGTTTCGCTCATAGCTAATTCAGAGGCTTGGCACTAGCTTTGTGAAAAAAAAATCAGTTAGCTGAGTTTCTTCCCGTTACATGGATATAAAACATTCATAGTTAATTGAATATTAAGATGCCCTCAGACGCTGTTTTTCCCCCTGGTATCGGGGGTGCTGTGTAGAATAGGTTAAGAGATGTTTGCATTTTGTTTAACGATATCAAAAGCATCAGTACATCCCGACGGGTTAACATCCAGCTGCTAATCTAACAAATTATACGCCTTTCAGTGTTTCCCACAGATATGAAATGTACTTGCTACTTGTGGTAGCCGGGCACGAGGGGGTGGCTTTGTGACATGCAACATGTGACAAACAACAAATACGTGTGAACTTTAACAACATTTCTGTTGTTAGCAGACCCTTCACACGATAGCAGAGCGAACAGGTACAGGAGGCGTAGAGCGAGGGATCATTGTCCACTAGTTAATCGATCGCAGATGGCGTGCTGCTCGCGGACGGATAAAAAAAGAAAGTCTATGTGTGAGAAACCCTGCCTTTAGCTTAGCGTTGGTGACTTGGAGTCATGCGTGCGTGAGGTAGTTTGTTCATAGCCTCAAAAATCTAAAAGTGGAGAATATCCTGCTGAACTAAACATTTAGATATCATAAATATTTGTTGGCCAAAGACCTTATTTTCTGCAATATTGGTAAAATAAAAATTCCCCGTTAGCTTTTTGTTAAAGATTACAGGGAGATGCTAACTTTAAACATATGTCATCCCTCAACAACTTTCCAACAGCTATTTAGGCCTGAGCTCAGAAAGGCCAGACTCACAGGTTCATTTAACAAAACGTCTTCAGTCTCATGACTTCTGGAACCTTCATATACGCCTGCAGCCCACAGACACTCACTGTTGGCTGCGCCACTTGTGCTGCCTTACCAGCTAAGCACTCTCCTCCCTCTGCACAAAGTAAAGGCACCAAATATACCCATGTGGGTTGGGAGGACAAGAAAAGAAGAGTGAGAGGGAAAGTAAAGCTTTGTTTGACAGACCTAACAGCTGCCAGTGCTGCTGCTAGCAACGTTATTGTGTTCCATGTGTTCTCTCCTCAGCCAGGAGGATTCAGCTCTGGTGTTTTCTTCCGCCATTTTTATACCTTATATTCCACTTCATTTATTTTCCCTCCCCCTCATTCCGTGCCTCCCCCATCCCTCTCCGTACCAGCACGTCGTTGCAGATTTCTTGGAGTTCAGTCTCGATCTTCATACGGTATTCGCGAGCCATCTGCTGTTTCTTATCGTTCCCGTCCGTCTTCTGCTCGATGCTGGAGATGACGCGCCAGGATGAGCGGCGGGCCCCCACCTGATGGCAACAACAACCAAAACAACTTCACTCACGGACGACATCTGAGCGGCAAAGACACATATTTAGTAAGAGAGTAACCACGATAATAGGGCACAATTGCTATGTACTTGACAAATAAATAAGACATTATTTTAATTGTATTAAGTATTTGAAAGAAAGGTGGCTGTTTCTGTTATTGAAATGTATAAAGACTTAAATAAAAATGTATTAAAACATGTAAATGAAGATAATCCAATCTGACTCCAAAGACTATCTTTCTCATTCTAGCATTAGTATGCGATCATGAGCATCACTTGAGAGGAGTGTAGCTCATGAACTAAACAAAGGGACTTGCACCATGCTCATGGTCACAGCTAGGATGCACATAGTAGTCCTCAATGCTGGCAAACGGACGGAAAAGATCAAGTAAAGCTCTACGATAAAATGAGCAGCAGTGCTGGAAAACCTGAGGCTCCGGTTACGTAACATCTGCTTTAGAGAGAGAAAAAAAAAAATCATGAAAAACAAGAAAGATAGAAGTGCAGCAAATGTCAGACTACACATTATTTAAGGAGAGGCTACATTCGAAGATATTAACTCCCTGTAAATGCTCAAAATACATCAGGGGAAGGAATATTTGTTGTAAGCTATAATAGAAATAGGCAAGTCCTGTAGAAAGACTTACTAAACAGTAAGAAGGCATTTAATCAAGTGATGAGTCAAGAAAAGCCACACGTACAGTGGTTGCCCCTGACCACAGCAGAGTTAGGCCATGGCTTCAGACGCAGCTGTTTCTAGATGCTTTGGGTGTTAAATCAATCTCCTGAAATGCCTCATAGCTGATTATTATTACAATAGATCATGGAGCCAATATAAATGGATTAGTTATAATTCTTTCAACAAGTGTGCGTGGAGAGCGACTGAGTGAACTGCTGTATCACTTTGACCGCTGGCGGGTTTTTAGGCCACGAGCAGTCAATGGTCAATCTCCTCTAAACCCTGTATACTGCTCAGCTCCTTATTCATGCAAACCACTTACAATAACAGTTCTCTACTTTAACCCTTTAACTGGATCTGCATGGTTGTTGGCTACGGGGAATCTGTTTCTATTTCCATGGACTTAGTTTGCATTCATTTGTCTCAAACTAATTGTGTTTCAAACTCAAACAGCTAGTTTGATGTTAACTCATTCAACCATGTGAAATTATTATTTTCCTAAAAGAGGATATTAATATTTGTTATTCTTTAGCTTAGATTTAGGGAATAATTAACAGTTAAATAAGTTGATGTAAGAAAATGTTACAAGCCCTGTGTAGCAAAACGTTTTTAGACAACCAATAGCTCTATATTGGGAATCAAACCAATCCATGAGCTGACTGTACAGTTATAGTCTGAGCATAGATATAGGGGTAAAGAATTAGCGCCCTTAGAGGGATGCCATACCACGTTCTTGTAGGCGACAGACAGCAGGTTGCGCTCCTCGTTGCTGAGCTCTGGGACCTGCTCCGTCACCGCCTTCATGGCAGCCGCCATGTCGTCGTAGCGCTCGGCCTGCTCGGCCAGCTTGGCTTTCTGCACCAGGTCGTTCTTATCCATTTTTTAGGCTGCAGGGGGAAAGAGCAAAGGACACAAAGATAGATTTAGCTTTTGGATTTCAGGCGTTAAGGTTCTTATGTTACCAGCGGGAATATGCTAAATAAGGGAGAACGACCAAGAGAGGCAATGAGCGAAATGCAAGAGAAAGACCTGGTGTGTAGTATCTGAGGGAACATCATACAGGTAGAACAAGGCCTTTTATTGTGGCCAGCCTAAGGCACACCTGTGCAATAATCATGCTGTCTAATCAGCATCTTGATATGCCACACCTGTGAGGTGGGATGGATTCTCTCGGCAAAGGAGAAGTGCTCACTATCACACATTTTTTCAGATTTGTGAACAATATTTGAGAGAAATGGTTATTTTGTGTTTATAGAAAATGCTTTAGATCTTTGAGTTCATCTCATGAAAAATGGGAGCAAAAACAAAAGTGTTCCATTTATATTTGTGTTCAGTGTAATTACTCATCTACCACTGATACAATCCTAAAATCACTCACAGAATCAATTACAAATAAAATGCTCCAGTGAAGGTCTAACTGCACTTGATAAAATGTCAAAAACCTTTTCAGTTCCAGCTCCCAGTGGTTTCATCCCCGAGGGCTTTGTGCTCGCCAGATGAATCTGAGGGTCTAAGTAGGCCACAGTCTCGCCTCCATCTCCTTTTTATCTAAGCATCTCACAATGAATCCTCCTCTATGGGCTTTTAGCTTCCTCATTTACATATTTCACTTCTTGGAAGAACGTGTAAATCCCTTATTTCTACACTTACAACTGCTTGAGTACAAACTCAAACATGACGAGGTTAACATGTTAATACACCCACAGCTGATTCAGGATTTACCCTCCCACCTGGACACGTTCCAGTTTTAGATGCTTTGCGTAGTAACCACCCCTCCACTCGAGTGAAATTAACTCACCGCCCTATTGTGTTTTAAGTATCTTTCGAACTGAACTGACCTCTAACCCCCAAGGCAGGGGTTGAGTATTTTGCCTTCCTACACAGGGTAGAAAAGGTTTATTCTATGATAAATATAACAATAAAATATATTTTTTGCGATTTGTTTAGTTTTTGGTATCCATTACATCTTAGTATCAAAGCTCTTCAAGCATTTGCATTTTTTTAGAGTAGGTTTTACTGGCAAACACAAAATCTTGTATTTTTTTACAACATGGTTTTCAGTTTTGGAGTAATCTTAAACTGCCACGGATACCAAGTCCTAATTTTATGCAATATAATCCTCTGAAAGTGAAAAGAAAACCCAGCCAAATAAAAGCATTATTTTCAAGTAATATGAAAAAGAATGAGGAGCCTGTGGTCTGACTTCTTTGTTAAAATGTGCAATCATGTGTAGGGATAAGATACAATGTTAACATAATTATCCATCATCAAATCCTTTTGTACAAGAATGAATGATTGATGCTAATTTTGAGACTACTAAATCTTAATTTGGGTAAAACAATTGGAAAAGGTATTCAACCCCTTTGAGTTATCATGAAGCAAAAGTATCATCTTAAAATTGTGTTAGGGTTGGGCGCTATAGAGAACCGCAGCGACGCGCCCTAAAACCCGGAAGTAAGTTAGCCTTTTTACCACGTCCGGTTCCTTCGACAAAAAGCAAAGCAATTTCTCCATAGGGTTTTGTAAAATAGCTCCAAATAAGGTCTGTGTTTGACACACATTGAAGAGACGGATCACGTTTTGTTCTACGACATTAAATACAACAGCAGTGACCCCATTGGTGATTTTTGAAGAGGTTACGTGTCTGAGAAACGATGGTTGTTACCGAGTGGCTGAATAGGTCTACAGAAGTTGTCCAGGCCGTTTTACGTCATTACACCGAACACGTAAACACTCCTCTAAGTTAGTTTGCCCTGTTCTGCTTGAAAGCAAGTCCCTGCCTCCTGCAGAGTGTTCAAACAAATGCTTCAACTTGTACCATTTACAATCTGTGTGTTTGAATATGGATCTTAAGTTGGCGTGACGTTGAAGCAGCGACCCTGCTGTAGTTCCTTTATAGCATAACGTTAGCATTTTGCTTCTGGCGACTAGATTTATGATTCGAAATTATAAAAGTAGGATAGACATGTGGATATTATCCGGCTGAACAAAACGTGATCCGTCTCTTAAATGTGTCTCAACCACAGACCTTATTTCCATCTATTTTCCAAAACCCTATGGAGAAATTGCATTGCGTTTTTGACGAAGGAACCGGAAGGAGTTTACATCCGGGTTTTAGGACGCGTCACGGCGCTTCTCTAGAGGAAATGAAATATCAGCACATTGATTCAAGAACGCACTGTTGAACAAAATGACTAAGTGGGAAAAGGCAAAAAAAAAATAGAAGTCAAGTTCAGAAAATCGTATTTGTTTACGGCAATGCTGCTTTTAAAACCAGGAGATGAAACTCGTAAAGTATTATATTACGATTGAGGATTTCTAAAAGTTAAGAATATATCTAGTTTCATACTAGGATAGTGATATATTGCACAGCCCTAGATTCTGTAATTGGAGATGTCCATAACACCTTTTCAAATGGGAACACTGCCATTTTCCTGCCTATTGTTCTTTGCAAGAGGGCTGAATCTATTTTGTTTCAAGGGGACTGTGGGAACCAGCAACTTTCAAGTCCTGCCACAAATTCTTGATTGGACGGAGGTATAATATAACCACTCCAGGACATTTTTAGTTTTAAGCCTTTCCTTTATGGATTTGTGCTGGAAAAATAAATCCCCTAAGTCACAGTTCTCTAAAAAGACAGCAGGGACCTTTACTATTTGAAATGTGTTTTATTGCATTCATATCAAGGTGTCTGCCTTCACACACAGCTTCCCCACAGCCTGGCAGGCCACCAGCAGGAGCCATGCTGATGTGCAGGGCACGACCCAAGCACAATGCTCAAAAAGCTACTTTTCATGATCACTTTATAGATCCTTTGAAAAATTTGGAAGATCGCCCACCATTTCTTGCAGACACCAAGTATAACAAAGATATTGTAAAAAATGTTTTTGCCAGAAGTAGCTTTTTCTTTAAACTATTAAAGCACCCATCAATATTTATATCAAGTGTACATTGTCAGGTTTACTTCAAAGCCACTAGATGGCACAGAGGCTTGCGTGGCGATTATTACTCTTTCCAAATTCAAATAGTTGTACTCATACAGCTTCTATTAGTTATCTTACGTTTGACTAATGGTGTTAAATAAGTGTGCATATTTTGTTCACTACATGTCAAAATATTGCTCAGTCATTCTTTTTGCTCATGCTTGTCAGCTACTTGTAATTATCAATAAATCCCTCATTGGCCCCGAGCTATTTAAAAATCACTTGCCACTCTAGGGTTGAACAATATTTACTATTGCTCAATATTGTCAATCAGCACATGCTTAGTCATACTATTTATACAGTGGCATTCCTTTAATATGTCTGGTTGTAGCCAATGGGACATTTTGTAAACCAAGCAGGAATTATTTACTGACTATTTTTGTATAAATGTTTCATCAATGTAATTATTTGTGGTATTCAATTTGCTTGATTAACTAAATAGATACATTCAACAGCAGTGCGACTGATTGAACCGGCAAGTAGCAAATCTTAAAAAAGAACAAAAAAGTGTTCACACATTTGAACATGCTGCCACTCTATTGCACTTCCTGTGCTGTGCAGGGTCATTATAAGCCTCTCAGCTGGGAGCGTGCCAGTGGCACAGTGCTGATTCAAGGGGTGAATCGTAAAATCAATTTTCTGCTGATATTGAGTAGTTCCATTTGTTCACCAAAAAATAAAATTATGGGACCATTATAAATGCAGAAACCCATTTCCTCTAAAGAGGGACACTGATTAGGAAGAAACACCTAGATCGCTCTAAATCAAGGTTTTTTTTGGTTAAAATCATCCAGATAAAGCAATAGACAACACAGCATTTTTTAAAGCACCACACCAGTTGAAATCATGGTTCAGTGGAAACATGTTTTACAACAAATGTTTAAAATAAACTGTGCTAAATGACTAATGGCTCTATGTTTTCTATAAATATTAATATAACAATCATTAAGACCCATTTAAGCTAAAATGCTAAACTCTTGATAATTTGCTTACTTATCATGACAGAAATAATAATAAACCAAATGTATGGATATTAACTTTAGCTGAGAAAGTTGAGACAAATTCAGCAGCACCTTTCCAATACACATTATTTTATGAGGTATTGGTGCAAAATGGTTCACTTGCTGCTACATGTCAAGTGTGTCATTACAAGTTACAATATGCATGACCACATCATAGTCAAACAACCAGACAACATGGTGTTTTATTCTGTATGGAGTCATGGTCATGAAAACACTAATGATAAATAATGATGGAAAGCATGTAGGACGCTTTAAAGATTAACAGGGCACAATTTGAATCACTTGACCTGTTCATGTTCTCTCTGGTCTTTTGGCAGTCTCAGGTTAACTTACTTAATTCCTATAAAAAAAAATTCAGTGTACATGATTCTATATGTGGTCATTGATTTAATAAAAGTCTCCCAATAGTATAATGAAAGTGACAGAAATAAGCAAAGTGTTAATGCCAGGGAAACAGAGGTTATTTAACAGTGTTGAACAGGAAGTGAATCTTCAGCATGCTTCAGGCTGCATGTGACATTCATGCTGTG
Source organism: Pseudochaenichthys georgianus (assembly GCF_902827115.2). Lineage (NCBI taxonomy): Eukaryota > Metazoa > Chordata > Actinopteri > Perciformes > Channichthyidae > Pseudochaenichthys > Pseudochaenichthys georgianus. The sequence goes on along the minus strand of NC_047507.1, from coordinate 38,732,282 downwards.
CTCTCATTTACACCACCGTGATTTACCACACATCATGGTACTATAATAGTATAACACTTAATAACATTTATCATATATAATCATAATTCAACAAAGTATGTTAATGTGACATATATATATATATATATTCATTAATAGAGTACCATTAATAATATCATTATACGTTATCCTGGTGTACACTGTATACACTACTGCTGCTATACATCACCGTCGTTTGATCATGTTATACGTCCAACAATTCATTTTTATAGCTTCCAACTTTTATTCTATTCCTAATTTAGTATTATTTCACTAATATGTTATATTTCTGCTACAGCCCATTTTGTAATTATGTCTATTGAATTGCCTTTACACCCGTATTTCCCCGCTGTGGATCAATACAGGTCCAGCCCTTAGTATGCGTTAGAGGCTAATCCGTTTCATTTTAGCATCCTGAAGTTAGCATTTAGCATCGTGTATCATGCCGCGTATTGCAGTCAGAAGTAATGAAGGGTTAGTTGACAGACGCATCAATCCGCACAACGGTTAGAATGAATCCAAATTGGTCTCTTCGGTGAGCTAAAATCATCTGGCACGACACCAACATTATTCTCTGAATTACCACTGATGTTATACAGCCATCTAACGTGAGCTAACGGCTAAGGTTAACAGGCTTATGCGCAACGAAAAAAAATGGGGTTCACCATCTTTAATAGACCCGAGATACACTGAACAGCCTAAAAACCAACCCCACGGTTAACATTTTCCCAATAAGCATTTAAAGCCATCAAGGGGGTGGATATTCTGGTTTGTAATAGCGTTTAGTCGGCCTGCCAACAGCTACGCCCTCCTTGTCGCATTCCCCTGCGGAATTTTAAGATGGAGAGATAGATTACCGCTAGCTGGCAACTAGCACGCTAACGGAACGTCACAGTACGGCCGCTGGCTTGAATCGTTAGCTTAGCTGACCCCGTTACATTATGTGCCAACGCCAAGATATTGGCTTAAATAGCTGGATAGTTCAATATGGCATTTTCTACGTCGTCACCGCTTTAATCTGTTGGCAAAATGATATCGAGCGAATTTAAAATGGTAGCCGCATTTGAGGGGGAAACTCCCGGGAAATAGGGAGGGTGTGTTAGCTTCACTACGCCATAACGGACCCGAGCTAGAGCCATCGTTATTAATCACGCTGCTGTTCGAATAACGGGACCCGATGCGTCGATTCCCGGGGTATAGACACATTACATTACAAGACTCTTAAAACATCGTGTTCTGAACTGGCTGTACTTTAGCATTTGAAGCTAAAAATGCTTCTTTCACGACGGCCTGGACAGCCGCCTCTAAGCTGTCAAAATGGCCAAACTTGGGTGCCGCTCGCTTCTCCCTCCCTACACGGTCACCGCGCACCATCATGCATGGCATCGACCGGAGTCTGGGCCTTTACAACTCTGCAATTCCCGTCACATTATGCAACACAAAGAGCTCTGGCAGCACAACGCCAGGTGTTCTGTGTGTTATTTCTCGCTATTTTATCCAGTGGTCTCGGCCTAAATCCTCGCACCCAGCCCCTAACCACAATAGGCACCTTCCGCCGCAGAGGCAGGGGAATGGGGCCACCGCTGGGTCTGCTGCTCCCCTCTAAAACAGTATCGTTACCCTGTATACAAAACAATAATCGAGTGATATGCAAGTGAACTCACATTTAGAGCGTGCAAGGAATCCCGATTTTATTCTCTAAACGATGGGAGTTTATCAAGCCGTCCTCCGCTCGCTGCTCAGGGTATTCAGGGCAGTACCACTTCCGCCTGCTCTGACACTTCCGCTTCCTCTAAACTCCACCCCTCCCCCCGCCAGTATCCATGGCAACCGAGCCAGGGGGTTTCCTGAGCATCTTTCAAGGGGCTTTGACGTCAGGAGGACCATGGCAACAGCTACAGGATGACGTGCGCCGCGGTCTCCGTGGCAACTGTCTCCATGAGGCCCGCTGCTGCTGTCGTATCTGAGTTCACCATCGAGTCAGCTGACACAGCCTTGTGTGGGTTACACTGATTTAATTTTTCTTCATATATTCCAACAAGCAGGTATTTTTCTCCCACTGCACCACCTACACAACCACTGCAAACCCTGCAACACCATCAACCATCCTACATTCATCTTTACATTTCTCTTGTGATTTCTACATGGTTGTAAGGTTCATTTATTCATCCTTTACAATAATGGTTGCACAATTATACGTAATTGGTTGCCCCTTCAAGCAAGCCTGTAAAATATATAGCCTACAAATATTACAATTTGTATAGCCATCATACAAAGACTTTGCTTTGACTCATTATTCTGAACTACACATTGATTGCACAATTTATGGCTGTGTTATATTGACATCATAATTGTTTAGATTGAGCCCACATCAGCATTGCTTTCATTCTTGCATTGCTGCCTGCAACCGTGAATGATTCCCCAGGAAAATGAAGGCTCTATTTAATTTAATTTCTATTTCTTAATTCGGAAACATTTGTGAATTTTACAAGGTTCATTCATCTATCAAGGATTCAAGGAGTCAAGGCTTGCCTTGTATTGTCATGTGCACAGTGCAGATATGGCAATTAAAAACTTAAAGGTGGGGTATGTAATTTATTTCGGAAATACTTTTTGGTATATTCCATGGAATTCTCTTAACATCCCGATAGCAATGAATATATTAAATGCTTTGACAATAAATACATAAAGAAAATGTCATCTGTGGAAGCCGTAGTACTGTGAAAAGCACGACCAAAAACGGCCCGGCTAAAATAACTGCATGGCCTACCTGCCTGTCAGCCTTCCATCTGTGCACAACCTTATCTCGTGCCCTCATTGGTTATGTGCGCGTTCGTTCGTGTGTGTTGGAGGAGGGGCTCTGTAAGGAAGTGGCCGATTTTCTCCAGCTGTGTATTTTCAAATTCTGCGCACTCGAGCTGGTTTCTCCAAAACTACCTACCCCACCTTTAAGTCCCACGCTCCTCCAACAGTGCAACAACATGAATCATTTTACAACTCAGATTTGCACAATGAAATGTAATGGGTAGCCAATTCACGCTTCATGTATATCAAACATATAGTCTATACAAATAATTAAATGATCATACCCATATCATAATTAAAAGCAATACAAATATAAAAAGACAGCACAATGTACATCCTTTCACACTACCCCATCATAAAACAAATATACAAATATGTAGCCATATCATAATTAATGGTGTCACAAATCATGTGTTGGGTAGACATCATATAAATACTTTTTGTTTAGGGTCTTGTCCCTTGTTCTAATCTACAGCATTGGATAGCTTTTTTGGATTTGGATTTGATCAATTCTGTCTTATGACTAGTTGTATGATGCTGATTGCACCATGTAGGGGTGATCAAATAATCACATCATTATTGTTTATTCTCTCAACGGAGAGAGAATAACTTATGGCAACACAAAAAAAACATGGGAGCGGTGGAGTGAGTGAGGAGGTGTCGGCGTTCTGGCGATTTACTCGGAAGGGAGCCCCAGCAGCTTCTACTGAAGCCAGTCCCCAACTCCAGGGACTTCCGGCCGGAGACTTCGGGTGGCAGTATACACCGTGAAGTGGTTTGCGGCCTGCCAGTAAACCCAAAGCAGAAGAAAGAAGCAGTGACGTCAGCGGCTTCATTTGCCTAATCTTCCCTCAGGGACTTATTCTCGGTGTGAACGCGATCTGTACTTACACTGAACAAAATATAAACGCAACACTTTTGTTTTTGCTCCCATTTTTCATGAGATGAACTCAAAGATCTAAAACATGTTCTATATACACAAATAACCATTTCTCTCAAATATTGTTCACAAATCTGAAAAGATCTGTGATAGTGAGCACTTCTCCTTTGCCGAGATAATCCATCCCACCTCACAGGTGTGGCATATCAAGATGCTCATTAGACAGCATGATTATTGCACAGGTGTGCCTTAGAATGGCCACAATAAAGGCCACTCTGAAACATGCATTTTTGCTTTATTGGGGGGGTCCGAAAACCAGGCAGTATCTGGTGTGAGGGGTAGGGTAGGGTTAGGGTTAGGGTAATGTTGTGAATCGAGTGGCCCATGATGGTGGTGGGGTTATGGTATGGGCAGGCGTATGTAATGGACGACGAACACAGGCCACTCGATTCACAACATTACCCTACCCCTACCCCTACCCCTACCCCCCACACCCGATACCGCCTGGTTTTCGGACCCCCCCCAGACCCCCCCAATAAAGCAAAACTGCAAATTTCAGAGTGGCCTTTTATTGTGGCCAGCCTAATGATTGAACAGGTCACAGAACAATGGGAGCTATCTACCCGTACCCACAAAGTAAAGTATTTCACACAGACTCTCTCCTCTTTGCTCTTCTCTCTGTGTGGAGCAGCAAGTTCAGCTGTCAGAACAAAGTGAAATACAAACAATGGCATACATTATTATTAATATGTTGTAATACATCTATTTATTTTCTTCTCAGAGCGTACCAGAATGGGTAGTTTATGTTAGTATTTCAAAAAATCTCCTGGGGGAAAATCCCCCCAGACCCCCTTTCTGGGGTTAGGTTTTTAGCACGTGTGCCTTTTCATGTTATACAGTTCAGCTTTGATTCCATCGTCTCATTAAACCTTATTTAAAAGCATTATTTTGTTCTGTGAAGGGATATAAGGGATATATGCACTGTACTTCACTTCAATTAATATTGTATACTGCAAAGAGTATATATTACTGCAGCATTTTTTGTTGAATAGATTTGAGTGGTTAAAAATGTCGGGTCGCGATCTATTGACTAAGGAAAAAGTGGGTCCCGAGGCCTGACCAGTGAGAACCACTGCTCTGGAGGAGATTCAGGTGATAAGGTAAAAGATCGTTATGACATAAAGTGGCCCAAATCTGATCAGCTCATTTTCAGACAGGTTTTTATATAAATGGATCAGGACAGAAAGAGAGAGAATATTTTTTCCTGAAACTTTCAAAATGTCTGCACATTTTCATTTATAAAAGACATGAAAAAGTGGATTTTGCATAATAAGTGACCTTTAAAGCACATATGCACAATTAAAAGCATATCAATACATGCATAAAAGCATGTACAGCTCTGGAAAATATTTAAGAGACCACACCAAATGTTGCTTGAATCTCACATTCTACATGTATGGCAGCCATTCCAGTGTCTGAATTCAACACAGAAAAATGTTGTCAGTAGTGTATAAATACAATTTAAAAATGTTCATTTTACTCAAACACACATACCTACAAATAGGAGAACCAGAGATCCTGATAATGCTGCAGTGGTCTCTTCATTTTTTCTAGAGCTTCATACATAAGCACAGATACAAGCTTATTGTGTGTTTTTGCGGGCATTTAGCATCTTTTTGTGGTCGTTTTAAGTGTCCTTGTAGCTGTTTTGTGTCTCTATGTTGTCGTATATAAATACATATAGTAAAATAAGTTGCGAGACCAAGGTCTTTGTGAAGTATACATGTTGGTATGGAAGGCAATCATTTTGAGCTCAAATTGTCTACCTGCTGGTGCTGTCAGATGTGAAGTCTTAAGGATTCATTGGAGATCATCAGTGTATGCACATTTCCATTTCCCATAACATGTATCAGTGTGATTACGTAATGCCTGAAATTGGGTGACTTTAAAAAATAGAATAAGAAAGATCCAATTATAACAATAATCAAAGAGGTTAAACTGAAGAAGTTAGACAATTAGAATGATTTTTTGCCAATTTGTAAATGATCAGAATGAGTATTTTTTGTGTGTTTCTATTCTCATGGATGGATTACTAAAATGGCCTATAACAGGGAAAGACCAGAAGCCTCGGTTTGAGTAAGACCACTACAAAGAGCCACACTATTACTACAAAGCCATGTGAAACGATGATGAACACATGTACAAACTACTACAGAGACACACAAAAGACTACACAAAGATCAAGGTAACTGAAAATAAATGCAACATGACAACCAAGACAAAAAAAGGTGACTTAAAGACTGCAGAGAGAACTAAAATGAAGACAAATTGATGCAAAATAACTACAAAGAAACACAAAAATGAATTTAAATCATGCAAATAACTACAAAGAGAGCATCGTGACTACAGACCCCAGACAAGATCAAACACAACTAAAAAGAGGTGTACAAAAGACTCAAAGGAGACAGCGACATTTAGACGCAAAAAAATGATGATTAGACTCAAAAGGACTAAACAGACAATCAACACGAACTGAACAGCCAACCAAAATGACTACAAAAAAGGCAAAAAGATATGCATAGCAGCCAGCGGATATTCCAATTATTGGTGTGGGTGGGACAACCAGAGTTTATAATTCAGTAATCACACTACAGTTACTAACATTGCCCCGACACCGGTTACTTTGTTACTTACTAAAATCAGTCATAATCAAACCTCAACATACACCTGCAAAGAACACATGCTAGGTGAAGCTAATGCACAGCTATTTGTTGTTTGTTTATATCACGTATTCTGTTCTTCTTCTCTGTTTCCGGTTGTTGCCTGTTTTGAATGACGAATACACCACTACCGCCGCCTGCTGGTAAGGAGAGTTATTGACACTCACGCATGCGCTCACGCATGCGCAGTTCGTACGTGCCGGCTGAAGTCTTTGCGGTGTCTGGTTCCAGTGCAACACATGGCCAACACGCAGGAGAACACGCCGACGCAACAGCGTGAGCAGAGATAGACAGCGCAAAATATACAGATTGCAGGAGACAGAGGACAGCCATGGTCAGATAGGAAAAATTCAGGATCTGGTTCAGTCTTATGCGACAATGAGAACTGAACTAAAGAGAACATTTGAAACTTTAGCAGTCTGCGTGATCTGCCTGCAGGGAGACGCGGGCGCGCCCTGCGAGTAAAGTAACGAGTAAAGTAACGAGTTACTTTTTGTAGAGAGTAACGAAGTAGTGTAATATATATAAGTATATGTAATATGTAACTTTTTTTTTAGTAACGACCCCATCTCTGGTGACAACATACAGTTCTCCCACAGTTCACGTATTTGTTTTACCTTCTTTATAACACTTCTCACAATAAAGAGGTACCATGTTGGAATAACACTTCTATAAATCCTAGGTTTCATTTTTAGAAGGTGGCAGTTAAAATATGTGTTGCTTTGTTCACCCTGCTCTTGTTCAATCATGGTATCACATTACATTACATTTAGCTGAGGCTTTTATCCAAAGCGACTTCCAATAAGTGCGTTCGACCAACAAGATACAAACTTGAAGAAAACAGAATCATATAAGTACATCAGGTTTCATAGAGCTAAAACATTTAAAGTGCTACTCAACTGGCTTTAGATAAACCAGTCCTTTATTAGTATAAGTCAAGACGTGCAATATATGCCGTGTGTAAATTGAAAACATAACACATTTGCAACATAGGTAGTCCAAATGTTTGGAAATGCATGTGTGTATAATAGGAAGATGAATCCACGAGGATATCCATCCAGGACTTATGATCCAGGACCACAGCCACGACTCGCGATCCAGGGCTCGCGATGCAGGACACAGGACCGCAGGATCATCCATGACTCCGGATCCCGGCGTATATATAGACACCAAAAAGAAAGACATTTGGGGACTGGGTTAATCGGAACATGAGAGTACACGGTATAGACAGAGAGAAGGGAGAAGTAAGATGTCCCCCGACAAACTAATCCTATATCAGCAAAACTAGGGGCTGAATCTAATCAGCCCTAACTATAAGCTTTATCAAAAAGGAAGGTCTTAAGCGCACTCTTAAAAACGGATAGGGTGTCTGCCGCCCGAACACAAACTGGAAGCTGATTCCACAAATGTGGAGCTTGATAAGAAAAGGCTCTGGCTCCCATTGTACTTTTAGAGACTCTAGGAACAACCAACAACCCTGCATTCTTGGAACGCAATGCCCTAGTAGGACAGTAGGGTATAATGAGTTCTTTAAGGTAAGATGGCGCCTGCCCATTAAGGGCTTTGTAGGCGAGAAGAAGAATTTTAAATTATCCTGTGTTCTATAGGGAGCCAGTGTAAGGCAGCCAGAACAGGAGTAATGTGGTCCCTTTTCCTAACTCTGGTTAGTACACGAGCCGCAGCATTTTGAATCAGCTGAAGCGACTTGGACTGACTTCTTGGTACACCCTGATAATAAGAGTTACAATAATCCAGCCTTGAAGTAACAAATGCATGGACTAGTTTCTCTGCATCGTTTTGAGGCAAGATATGCCTGATTGTTGCAATGTTGCGTAGATGGAAGTAGGCGGTCCTTGAAATTGATTTTATGTGGGCGTTAAAGGATAAATCCTGATCAAATATAACACCAAGATTCCTTACAGTCTCACTGGAGGCCAAATTAATGCCATCCATAGTTAGTATATCTTTAGATAATTTGTTTCGTTGATTCTTCGGGTCAAGTACAATAACTTCAGTTTTGGTCGTGTTTAACATAAAAAATGTAAGGTCATCCACGTTTTTAAGTCCTTAAGGCAGTCTTGAATTTTATTTAGATGATTAATTTCATCAGGCTTGATTGATAATATAGTTGAGTATCATCCGCATAACAATGAAAGTTTACAGAATGATTCCTTATAATATTGCCTAACGGAAGCATATATAATGTGAACAAAATAGGTCCGAGCACTGAGCCCTGTGGCACTCCATGGCTAACTTTGGTTTGCGTGGAAGATTAATCGTTGACACGTACAAACAGAGCGTTCAGATAGATAGGACCTAAACCAGCCTAAAGCAGTTCCCTGTATGCCAACTAAGTGCTCTAGTCTTTGCAATAGGATATCATGGTCGATAGTATCAAATGCAGCACTGAGATCGAGCAAAACAAGAATAGAGACAAGTCCCTTGTCTGAGGCTATTAGAATGTCATTTGTGACTTTAACCAGAGCTGTCTCTGTGCTATGATGTGTTCTAAAGCCAGACTGAAAATGTTCAAATAAATCATTGTTTTTTAAGTAATCACACTGCTGTTTTGGGACCGCTTTCTCAAGAATTTTTGAGAGGAACGGAAGATTAGAAATAGGTCTATAGTTGGCTAAAACCTCTGGATCGATGTTGTGCTTTTTAAGAAGCGGTTTTATCATTGCTACTTTTATAAAGAAGTGCTAATTAATGGAAAAACTTTAGCATATAAGTGCTTTGTTAGTCATTCTATCGCTCGAAGTGGAGTTGAAAGAGATGAGTTTTCAGTCTGCGCCGGAAGATGTGTAAGCTATCTGCTGTCCTGATTTCAATGGGGAGCTCATTCCACCATTTTGGAGCCAGGATAGCAAACATGGTGTATGTTCATTTGTTAAAGATTGTTTTTTTACTTTATGTGTAAAAATGTGTCACAGGTCACTGCCTCCCATGACCCTGAACCTCATGAGGAAAGATACATTTAAACTTCAAAGGCTTTATTGTCACTAAGCACAATGGCTCAGTGTAGCTGTTGGCAATTACATTCACAAGGGTCCTTTGACAATGCAACTTTCAATATTCTCAAGACATTAAAAAAGGGACATAAAATAAGATAAGATTAGATCAACCTTTACTGATCTCCGTCGGGAAATACAGCAGCAACAGGAAGACGATTGAAACACAGGATAGGAGCCAAAGTAAGAATTTAAATGTAAATAACAGTTTATAATAAAATATCAACAATGGAAGGTGTTCACATCTATCAAAATATGAAGGAACCTGAATGTTACAATATATATAAATGTCTGTGTGCAAGTGCAAGTCAAAAGTAGAACAAAAACATGCATACAGTAGGGTGCAAATAATAATCCCTACAGTTCAGGTTTGCACATTTTAAATATTGAAGTCTCCCTCCACCACCTCCTCTAGGTTATGTAGCTATGAATAGTCCCATGAGAAAAGGGTGCATCTAAAATGCAGCAATACATAACATGTAAAATATGATCAAATAAAATACTGTGAAGTGGAATAATATGCTGCTTATAGTAATACACATATAAACATGCTGACTGAAACAGATGTTTTGCCATAAAGTGAATTTGAATTAAGAGAATGTCACAAATAATCAAAATAAGAAAAACAAGACAAAGTCAAACAGATATTTGACAAAAAACTGTTAAACGTGTTTTAAGTCTGAAAGCTGTGCCTCCCTGCAGCGGCCGCTAGATGGCAGTAACGGCTAGCGCTAGTTTACATGAGGTATAGCTTATTATAGTGAGTCAATTTACACGAGCCATCTATCTTTTGTATCATATTGTTAAACTCAGTCCAGGCTTTATTATTCAGATTTATATATATATATATATATATTGTAATTGTGTTTTTGATCCATTGATAAAATAATGATATGATAAATGTACTGCATTTTATGTTAATAGCATAAAAGTTGCCCTTTATAAACAGGGAAAACACATTAAAAGAATGAAAAAGAAATTTTTTGATTATTTTTAATATAATTTTTCCATATTTCCATGTCAAAATATGGAATATATTATACATTTTTTAGACATTACTTTTTTTCAAGTCTTACACGTGCATTTTCCCCTTTAATATGTGGTTTATATGCACTAATGTAATCTGAAAATACAGCTCCATGGTAGTGGTTGATCAAAATACATTTGTAACCACAGATCTTTAAGAGGAATCAAAGACTGTAAACAACACAAACATGTGATCCTGGAGGGTTTCTCTGGATGTGTGACCTTCAGGTGAGGGGCTGAGATGTGAGGGTCCACTCCGTGCAGTCTTCAATCAATCTGAAGGACTTTTAATCAATATATTATGAAGTCCTATAACTCAAGTCTAGCAGTCCGGTTCCAAGAAGGAGAAAGATATACTAAAAAATCAATGCAGCCACAGTTGAGCTAACACATTCTGCAAATATAACAAAAAAACATGTAGTGGCTATATCATGGTCTTCAGAGGTGGGAAGAAACTAAGAACATTATTCAAGTACTGTACTTAATTACAATTTTTGAGGTACTTGTACTTTACTTGAGTATTCCATTTTATGCTACTTTATATTCCTACTCCACTATATTCCATTACATTTATTGAACAGCTTTAGCTACTTTTAACAGTATTATCTAGCAATGTCACATATTAAAATATAATTATTAACACACAAAGGCAATGTTTCTGCACAATGATAACTTTTATTTTTATACTTTAAAGGTAGGGTAGGTAAGAATGGAGAAACCAGCTTGAGTACGCTAGAATTTGAAAGTACACCACCGAAAAATTAACCGACTTAATCCAATCCTATCCACCTTATTTCTATAGCACATATTAAAACAGAGGGTTTACCAAAGTGCTTCACAGCAAACATAACATTATAATAAAATATAATATTACAATAATAGATAAAAGGCACACATAAGAAAAAATAAAAGGATAAAAGGCATATATAAGAATTAACAAGGTACACAAAGGCTATGGACAGACAATAAAAGCATACAAATAGCTAGAGCGTAGCTCTAACTGACTCGAAAGCGAGGGAAAAGAGGTTGGCAAGTGCCGAAATGAATTGGCAATATCATAGTAACTACATATACTTCTTATATGCAGTCTGTCTAAAGCCTGAATGTTTGTGTGTGATTGGATCATTTGAGATCCAGCATGATAGAATCACAACAATCCTTGTGGCAATGGGCAGTTGGTTCTACATGCCAGGGGAGCATTATGGGTATACTGTAAAGCCCCGATCAGTTGAATCTACTTAAAAAAATAGAGGAAAGTGGTTGCCTTTAAAAATTTAAGTAAAGCATTATGAAAACTTGAGTAAATTAAACTTAAATTAATCAAGGACTTTAATTGTTATTTGAAGTACAATGCACTTCATGTCAAGTTGATTTTACTTACATTTTTAAGTCAACCACTTTCTATTTTTTTTAAGTAACGCATTAGGAAAACTTGATTGAATTTAACTTAAGTTATTCAAGGACTGGAATTGTTATTTGAAGTACAATGCACTTCATGTGAAGTTGATTTTACTTAAAATATTGTGTAATATCAATTGCTTTGCCCAATTATATAACTTAGAATTTTTTTGAAAGTGGTTACATTACGTATTTATATTTTTATTCCGTCAACTACAAAAAAGAAAAAGACACAAAAATAAAGTTTTACCTTTTATTAAAACTTGGATACAATGAAATTGAGCATCCTATAAAAACTGTAGCAAAAATATTGTACCATACATTTTCACATTAAACCATAGCAATCTCTCTCTATATATATAAACAGATATATATCGCTCTGAAAAAATTAAGAGACCTCTTTAAAATGATAACTTTCTCTCGTTTTACTGTTTGTAAAAACTGGATTAACATTTGTGTTTTATTCTATAAATTAATGACTGACAACATTTATCCCAAACTCCAAATATTCTTATTTAGAGCATTTATTTACAAAAAATACCAAATGTTCAAAGAAACCGAAAAAGATGGAGTGTTTTCAGACCTCGAATAGTGCAAAGAAAACAATTTAAAATTCATTTTTCAACAACACAATACTATTGTTTTAACATGGGAAGAGATCAGGAATCAATAATTGGTGGAATAACCCAGATTTTCAATCACAGCTTTCATGCGCCTTGGCTGCTCTGCAACACCTTTCACATTGCTGTTGGGTCACTTATTAAGCCACTCCTGGCACAAACAAATCAAGCAGCTTGGCTTTGTGTGCCAGGAGAGACATAAAGTCTTTCAGCAACAATGTGACAGACTGGTGGCGAGCAACCAAGACGCATTGAAAGCGGTTATTGAAACATCTGGGTTATTCCATCAAATATTGATTCCTGAGCTCTTCCTAAGTTAAAACATTAGTATTGTGTCGTTTAATAATGAAGAACTTGTTTTCTTTGCATTATTTGAGGTTTGAAAACACAGAATTGTCTCTGTTATTCTGACCAGAAAAGTATTTTCTGCAAATAAATGCTCTAAATTACTTCTTTGTTTGGAGTTTGATTGAGATGTTGTCAGTAGTTTATAGAATAAAACACAAATGGAAATGCCAACAAGTGGTTAAACAGTGCAAACATGCAACAACTACAACAAAATGCAATATTGAAGTAGCCAACTTTTCAGAACCCCGTAAGCTGATTTTTGGGTGCCAGCTCAACCTTACCAAGCTTCAACATCACCTGCTGAACAAAGTGGAAAGTGTTTTTCATGCACTTTGGGTACTGCAATTGCAGGGCATAAATGAGTCCGAACAGGACACAGAAGGCCTGAGGCAGGTTAGCCGGTCCATCCATCACCACATTCCCCTCCAAGACGATTGCCACACTGGATGGGTTGAGCTGCGGATGTTCTCCGATACAGAGGATTCCCAGTGGAGTTTGACTGTACACCTCCTTATCAGCCGCATCCTAACAGAGAAATAAAGAGATTGACATATAATTCTACATCGTCCACCAAAAAGTAGCTTCCACTGTTTATAATGAAAAGCATCATACAACATAAAAACCAAAAGTAATAAATAAAAGGACAATCTGGGCCTTACGTGGATCTGTACATTTCAAGTACTAGTTACAAATTGTGCACCAAATATGGTTTTGTATGTAGCTTGGCTGCCATGAATTTGTGAACATTTGATGCAGACAATCTTCATTATTCACCTACAACACATTAGGTGTTAGGCTTATTTATTATGAAGGACACACACAGACACTCCCTTGATCTTTACCCTTGGTAGTGTGTGCACAAAACTATTCCAGAACATTATAAACATTTTCTCTAACTGTCCCCCTCGTACCTGCACGCCGGAGGAAGGACTAAACAGACACATAACCTCACATTACAGTGTATAGTGTGCAGAACTAAAATTATCTACCAGCAAAATGGCCAAAATATATGTATGTTTTGGATTTACTGTATTTTATGAACAGTGACTGTTAATTGTTTGGATTTGCTTTGTGTTTATATCTGTTCCGTCATTTATATGGATGTTTCATCATCTATATATATTTCGAAGCCAAATCCATTTGGATGTGTGATTCTTGTGTTTCAATTGCTATATTTCCTCGAAGGCTTTGATTATCATAAGACAAAGATTACAAAAAATAACATTAATGAAAAAATGTTTCATTTGCATTTTTCCTAGAAAAGCATGAACATGTAAACCTAGTTTTTCTTAGAGTGTATTTTTTCTTACATTTGTATGGACACTTACATTGTTACATTTTATATAGCAAAGAGTATTTAAAAAACCGAATCCTATTTCATTTATATTGTTGGTGAATTAGTTAGACAATATATATATATATATAAGGAATTGTGTAAATTACATTTAGTTCCGTATTTTATTTAAACCCTGAATAATGTCCCGGGTCAGTTTGACCCGGGACATTACCAAAGGGTTCAAAATGTGAACATAACACAAGGGTTAAAGTAACTTACGGTGCAGGTCTTGAAGAAGGCAGAAGGCTCATCTCATCCCCCAAGATGATTGGCAGTCCCCGAACACAAAGGCATCTGATGTCTGTTGGCTCAGTGGTCTGGAATATAGTGGAGATAACAAAGAATGGTCATACATTCATCAAATACATTCTACAAACTCTACACAATGACTTTATTTCAAATATAGTTGAAAGTAAAGGAGAGGACAAAAGGAGATGACATGATGGGAGAGAATAGAAAAGGGAGAGAACATAACTTCTTCTTGACCAAAGAATAGAATAGGAAACAAAACAAGAGAGCAAAGCAAAATGAACAAGGGAAAAGAGGAAACAATGACACATGAAGAGATGCAATTAAATTGACAGGACAAGAGCAGCAAATGAGAGAAAAGAAGAGATGAGAAGGAAGTCAAAGGGACAGAAGAGGAACAAGGAGAGAGGAAAGAGATTGGGTAGACAGATGTTAAGTAAACCCAACTTTGTCTAACTTAAAAGCTCAGACAGAAATTGGCCAGTGACACCCTTCTTCTTCCTAAAGAGGTCCATCAGGCTCGGAGAGAAACGGTCAAGTGCATCGAAGAAGTTGTCCTTGAGATTTTTCCCCACCACTCTGTTGAACTCGCAATAAACCTGAAACACAAAAGAGAACAAACCATGTAAAACTGTCAAATAAAATCATCCTTGGTGAAACAAATAAGTGCATTTTTTATTTAGACAGCTTTTGCGTGCTTCACCATCTGATTTTTCAAGATGCCTCTGTGCACTTCTCACAGTAATATCTTAATAAAATCAGATATGTAAGTAGGTATGAGGATATAACTACATTTTATGAACATTACATTTAGAACACAAAAGGACAAACAAACCTGGGGAGGTTTCAGCCTGGAACCTCCACCCCGCTGCGGGACCCGTGGTGGGACCCCCGAGTCAGACGATGCGTCTTGGTCACGCTTCATATCGGCCGGCCCAGGAAGAGACACGCAGCACACCCTCCCGGCCATCAGAGTCGAACCCGCAGTTCGGAGGAACCGACCGCCAGAACACCGGCACTAGGCCGGTGGAGGCCCGCCGGTGGAGGCCCTCCGATGGTGGGTCGCGTTTGCCATTCGATCAGTGAGAAGAGAGGACAAAAATGCAACAAGAATTGTCAAAATCAGTTAATATATGGATGAGTGGGGGGGGGGGAACGGCTGGACACAGGCCGTGGGGGGACACCCGAGACCGGGCTATGTCCCCGTTAGAAGGAACCGGGTGAAATAGCCAAAAAAAGAAAAATTAATAAAAACCGGGGAAAATAGGGGGAAAAGTGACAAAAAGTGTCCGAAAATAGGCACTCGTGAGGCGGGCAGAGTCCACTGTTAACTCCCGTTACATTCCTCCATGGTTTGAGCGAAAAATACGAGAACCAGGATGGGGGGTTCAAAAGGCCTGCCCAAGGCCGACCCAAAGTGCATGGTGAGCGGACTCATCACCTCCCTGAGAGTGGAGGTGTCCTGAGAGTGGAGCCTGCAGGCCTGGAATTGCACAGGGGAAAATAACGTATCTATGCCACAATTTTAGATGCAGATTTTGTTAAACGAATACGTTTGCGCTGTGGACCAACACTATACATTGACGGGGAAGGGGTAGCAATAAAGATAACACCATTAAACAGTTACACAACATAACAGAAATAATATCGATAGCAGCGTCCCTAGCAACCACCTTGGTGACAATGAAAACGTTGTATCGACACAATTTCCTGAAGTAATCTTTGTAATAACTAGCAAACTAAAGATCATGTACATCCACTGCACACATAATCTGAAATAACAACTCATATTTCTCGCATCAAATGACATCAAAGGCATTTTAATGGCCAAAGTAACTTTAAAATAGGCATTTTACACCGAGAATAAAACGAAGTTCGGCAATGTTGTTTTTTTCTTCAGGGAGAAATGTGAAGATCACGTGACATAGATGCCAGCCATTGGAATGAATGGTGAAAAAAAACGTAGGGATCTTACAATTTCAGAGGCGTTTTTTTTAGAAATTACGTCCTACGTTGTGGACCATGGAGTTATTACACATTTTTTTGTGAGACTGGGTAGAAAACCTGCGGAGAAAACCCATCTTGTCCGCTTGTATCCGCAATCTTGTTCTTTCGGTCATGACCCATCCTTCATGACCATAGGTGAGGGTAGGAACGAAAATGGCCCGGTAGACAGAGAGCTTTGCATTCTGGCTCAGCTCCCTTTTCGTCACAACGGTGCGGTAAAGCGACTGCAGTACCGCTCCCGCTGTTCCGATTCTCCGGCCCATCTCACGCTCCATTGTTCCCTCACTCGAGAACAAGACCCCGAGATACTTGAACTCCTTCACTTGGGGACTCATTCCCTACTTGGAGCGGACAGTCCATCGGTTTCCTGCTGAGAACCATGGCCTCGATTTGGAGGTGCTTTGGAGGTGCTGATCCTCATCCCAGCTGCTTCACACTCGGTTGCGTTAGTGGAGCCATTATTACAATACATTATTCATATTACATTGTTATTATTATTATCAGGAGTTTTTTAACTGAGGAGCCCCCATTCAAGCACCATGCTTGAATGGGGGGCTGACCAGAGAGTAATCGTTTGGTCAGAGATCAAGTTTGGCTGACCGCACTGAAGCTGCCGTCACACGAGACGTTGCACCGCTATCAAGAGAGGCCAGATAAGGGGAAACGCTCCAAGGTTGAGTTCGACCGGATTAAAAAACATACTGGGATCCTCCATATGAAAAAGTTGTAAAACCATTTTGGAAAGTTGTAATTTTGAAATGTAAAATCTACAAAAGATACATGAGTTTGAGTTTAGAGCGAAAATTGAAGTAACTTGAAAGTTTGATCCAGCGTATTTTTGGTATATTCATCTTAATGTCCCCTGATATATAAGAAGTGTGTTTTTATATTCATTTGTGTACTTAATAAGAAACTGGAGATATGAGAAGTGGAGGGGACAGAGAGGAAATATCCTTATATAGACATATGATATAGACAGCAGAGAGTAGAGTGTGGTGTGTGTATGCATTGCAGGAGCCATAAGGCTGTATAATAACTTCTCATTATACTGGTGTTTGTGTTTTATATTGATTTCTCTGTTTTATTCTTTCATAATGTGAGGACTAAAATTGCTCCAAACATTGTGGGGTGGTTGGCGTAAACAGGTTTTATTACTCTGTGGAGGGGTGCAGGGATGCCAACCCTGTCTCCTAAAAATTACGTTCCCACAGAACTAAACTGCATTCTGAATTACGTTTAGCTAGAAACGTATTTACTCCCACGTTACGTTCGTTATGACGTATCTCAAATACGTTTATTTTCTACATATCTCCTAGAAACATATTTCTCCCACGTTACGTTTCTTATGAACGTATCTTAAATACGTTTATTTTCTACATATCTTTGCTATTTATTGTCTTGCTTATAATAATGATAATAGTCATTTATAAATATCATTTTAGAGCACACCTTTGAAATCGACAATCGGGCTCGATATATGGTTACATTAAAATCAGTAGGCGAGGCTGTAATTTCGCCAGCTGTTACTCTCATGAGCGAGGCAGAACATAATAGTTTTAACATGCTAAAAAGCTGCTGTGTCGTTTATTGCACCTCAAACATTAAAACAAATCCAGAGTTACGTGTTTCTGTACTTCCTCTAAGAAGAAAGGACAGTAACAGAAGATCTCTGTGGCTTCAGGCTTGATCGCCGTTCAAATGACAGCGCTGGTTTCCCCAAAAGTGGGCGGGGCTGTAAAGTGAAGTAGATTTTACTGTCATCTATTATTTAAAACCATTCTATTTATTCTAACGTAAATTACATGCCAGTGTTTTATCTTTTTATTTTATTTTATTTTATTTTAAATCGTATAATGTCGGACTTTTTTTGTCGTCTTTGAGGAAAAGAAATGGGGTTTAGAGACTCAAAATACTGAAATCTGTATTTTTTAAAATCTCTTCCTTCTAATTTGTTATTCTTTTCTAAATAACACACTGTTATTTACTCAACAATAACGCACAATTATCCTTGTTTGTATTTATTCGTGTAATTCTATAATCTTGGGCATTTTAGCATGCTTTTTAGCCGTAAATAAAGTCACCAGAAACAGGTTGCCCTGTTCTGCTTGAAAGCAAGTCCCTGCCTCCTGCAGAGTGTTCAAAACAAATGCTTCAACTTGTACCATTTACAATCTGTGTGTTTGAATATGGATCTTAAGTTGGCGTGACGTTGAAGCAGCGACCCTGCTGTAGTTCCTTTATAGCATAACGTTAGCATTTTGCTTCTGGCGACTTAGATTTAGGATTCGAATTATAAAAGTAGGATAGACATGTGGATAATCCGGCTGAACAAAACGTGATCCGTCTCTTAATGTGTCTCAACCACAGACCTTATTTCCATCTATTTTCCAAACCCTATGGAGAAATTGCATTGCGTTTTTGACGAAGGAACCGGAAGGAGTTTACATCCGGGTTTTAGGACGCGTCACGGCGCTTCTCTAGAGGAAATGAAATATCAGCACATTGATTCAAGAACGCACTGTTGAACAAAATGACTAAGTGGGAAAAGGCAAAAAAAAAATAGAAGTCAAGTTCAGAAAATCGTATTTGTTTACGGCAATGCTGCTTTTAAAACCAGGAGATGAAACTCGTAAAGTATTATATTACGATTGAGGATTTCTAAAAGTTAAGAATATATCTAGTTTCATACTAGGATAGTGATATATTGCACAGCCCTAGATTCTGTAATTGGAGATGTCCATAACACCTTTTCAAATGGGAACACTGCCATTTTCCTGCCTATTGTTCTTTGCAAGAGGCTGAATCTATTTTGTTTCAAGGGGACTGTGGGAACCAGCAACTTTCAAGTCCTGCCACAAATTCTTGATTGGACGGAGGTATAATATAACCACTCCAGGACATTTTTAGTTTTAAGCCTTTCCTTTATGGATTTGTGCTGGAAAAATAAATCCCCTAAGTCACAGTTCTCCTAAAAAGACAGCAGGGACCTTTACTATTTGAAATGTGTTTTATTGCATTCATATCAAGGTGTCTGCCTTCACACACAGCTTCCCCACAGCCTGGCAGGCCACCAGCAGGAGCCATGCTGATGTGCAGGGCACGACCCAAGCACAATGCTCAAAAAGCTACTTTTCATGATCACTTTATAGATCCTTTGAAAATTTGGAAGATCGCCCCACCATTTCTTGCAGACACCAAGTATAACAAAGATATTGTAAAAATGTTTTTGCCAGAAGTAGCTTTTCTTTAAACTATTAAAGCACCCATCAATATTTATATCAAGTGTACATTTGTCAGGTTTACTTCAAAGCCACTAGATGGCACAGAGGCTTGCGTGCGATTATTACTCTTTCCAAATTCAAATAGTTGTACTCATACAGCTTCTATTAGTTATCTTACGTTTGACTAATGGTGTTAAATAAGTGTGCATATTTTGTTCACTACATGTCAAAATATGCTCAGTCATTCTTTTTGCTCATGCTGTCAGCTACTTGTAATTATCAATAAATCCCTCATTGGCCCCGAGCTATTTAAAAATCACTTGCCACTCTAGGGTTGAACAATATTTACTATTGCTCAATATTGTCAATCAGCACATGCTTAGTCATACTATTTATACAGTGGCATTCCTTTAATATGTCTGGTTGTAGCCAATGGGACATTTTGTAAACCAAGCAGGAATTATTTACTGACTATTTTTGTATAAATGTTTCATCAATGTAATTATTTGTGGTATTCAATTTGCTTGATTAACTAAATAGATACATTCAACAGCAGTGCGACTGATTGAACCGGCAAGTAGCAAATCTTAAAAAAGAACAAAAAAGTGTTCACACATTTGAACATGCTGCCCACTCTATTGCACTTCCTGTGCTGTGCAGGGTCATTATAAGCCTCTCAGCTGGGAGCGTGCCAGTGGCACAGTGCTGATTCAAGGGGTGAATCGTATAAATCAATTTTCTGCTGATATTGAGTAGTTCCATTTGTTCACCAAAAATAAATTATGGGGACCATTATAAATGCAGAAACCCATTTCCTCTAAAGAGGGACACTGATTAGGAAGAGAAACACCTAGATCGCTCTAAATCAAGGTTTTTTTTGGTTTAAAATCATCCAGATAAAGCAATAGACAACACAGCATTTTTTAAAGCACCACACCAGTTGAAATCATGGTTCAGTGGAAACATGTTTTACAACAAATGTTTAAAATAAACTGTTGCTAAATGACTAATGGCTCTATGTTTTCTATAAATATTAATATAACAATCATTAAGACCCATTTAAGCTAAATGCTAAACTCTTGATAATTTGCTTACTTATCATGACAGAAATAATAATAAACCAAATGTATGGATATAACTTTAGCTGAGAAAGTTGAGACAAATTCAGCAGCACCTTTCCAATACACATTATTTTATGAGGTATTGGTGCAAAATGGTTCACTTGCTGCTACATGTCAAGTGTGTCATTACAAGTTACAATATGCATGACCACATCATAGTCAAACAACCAGACAACATGGTGTTTTATCTGTATGGAGTCATGGTCATGAAAACACTAATGATAAATAATGATGGAAAGCATGTAGGACGCTTTAAAGATTAACAGGGCACAATTTGAATCACTTGACCTGTTCATGTTTCTCTCTGGTCTTTTGGCAGTCTCAGGTTAACTTACTTAATTCCTATAAAAAAAATGCAGTGTACATGATTCTATATGTGGTCATTGATTTAATAAAAGTCTCCCAATAGTATAATGAAAGTGACAGAAATAAGCAAAGTGTTAATGCCAGGGAAACAGAGGTTATTTAACAGTGTTGAACAGGAAGTGAATCTTCAGCATGCTTCAGGCTGCATGTGACATTCATGCTGTGCTCTCATTTACACCACCGTGATTTACCACACATCATGGTACTATAATAGTATAACACTTAATAACATTTATCATATATAATCATAATTCAACAAAGTATGTTAATGTGACATATATATATATATATATTCATTAATAGAGTACCATTAATAATATCATTATACGTTATCCTGGTGTACACTGTATACACTACTGCTGCTATACATCACCGTCGTTTGATCATGTTATACGTCCAACAATTCATTTTTATAGCTTCCAACTTTTATTCTATTCCTAATTTAGTATTATTTCACTAATATGTTATATTTCTGCTACAGCCCATTTTGTAATTATGTCTATTGAATTGCCTTTACACCCGTATTTCCCCGCTGTGGATCAATACAGGTCCAGCCCTTAGTATGCGTTAGAGGCTAATCCGTTTCATTTTAGCATCCTGAAGTTAGCATTTAGCATCGTGTATCATGCCGCGTATTGCAGTCAGAAGTAATGAAGGGTTAGTTGACAGACGCATCAATCCGCACAACGGTTAGAATGAATCCAAATTGGTCTCTTCGGTGAGCTAAAATCATCTGGCACGACACCAACATTATTCTCTGAATTACCACTGATGTTATACAGCCATCTAACGTGAGCTAACGGCTAAGGTTAACAGGCTTATGCGCAACGAAAAAAATGGGGTTCACCATCTTTAATAGACCCGAGATACACTGAACAGCCTAAAAACCAACCCCACGGTTAACATTTTCCCAATAAGCATTTAAAGCCATCAAGGGGGTGGATATTCTGGTTTGTAATAGCGTTTAGTCGGCCTGCCAACAGCTACGCCCTCCTTGTCGCATTCCCCTGCGGAATTTTAAGATGGAGAGATAGATTACCGCTAGCTGGCAACTAGCACGCTAACGGAACGTCACAGTACGGCCGCTGGCTTGAATCGTTAGCTTAGCTGACCCCGTTACATTATGTGCCAACGCCAAGATATTGGCTTAAATAGCTGGATAGTTCAATATGGCATTTTCTACGTCGTCACCGCTTTAATCTGTTGGCAAAATGATATCGAGCGAATTTAAAATGGTAGCCGCATTTGAGGGGGAAACTCCCGGGAAATAGGGAGGGTGTGTTAGCTTCACTACGCCATAACGGACCCGAGCTAGAGCCATCGTATTAATCACGCTGCTGTTCGAATAACGGGACCCGATGCGTCGATTCCCCGGGGTATAGACACATTACATTACAAGACTCTTAAAACATCGTGTTCTGAACTGGCTGTACTTTAGCATTTGAAGCTAAAAATGCTTCTTTCACGACGGCCTGGACAGCCGCCTCTAAGCTGTCAAAATGGCCAAACTTGGGTGCCGCTCGCTTCTCCCTCCCTACACGGTCACCGCGCACCATCATGCATGGCATCGACCGGAGTCTGGGCCTTTACAACTCTGCAATTCCCGTCACATTATGCAACACAAAGAGCTCTGGCAGCACAACGCCAGGTGTTCTGTGTGTTATTTCTCGCTATTTTATCCAGTGGTCTCGGCCTAAATCCTCGCACCCAGCCCCTAACCACAATAGGCACCTTCCGCCGCAGAGGCAGGGGAATGGGGCCACCGCTGGGTCTGCTGCTCCCCTCTAAAACAGTATCGTTACCCTGTATACAAAACAATAATCGAGTGATATGCAAGTGAACTCACATTTAGAGCGTGCAAGGAATCCCGATTTTATTCTCTAAACGATGGGAGTTTATCAAGCCGTCCTCCGCTCGCTGCTCAGGGTATTCAGGGCAGTACCACTTCCGCCTGCTCTGACACTTCCGCTTCCTCTAAACTCCACCCCTCCCCCCGCCAGTATCCATGGCAACCGAGCCAGGGGGTTTCCTGAGCATCTTTCAAGGGGCTTTGACGTCAGGAGGACCATGGCAACAGCTACAGGATGACGTGCGCCGCGGTCTCCGTGGCAACTGTCTCCATGAGGCCCGCTGCTGCTGTCGTATCTGAGTTCACCATCGAGTCAGCTGACACAGCCTTGTGTGGGTTACACTGATTTAATTTTTCTTCATATATTCCAACAAGCAGGTATTTTTCTCCCACTGCACCACCTACACAACCACTGCAAACCCTGCAACACCATCAACCATCCTACATTCATCTTTACATTTCTCTTTGTGATTTCTACATGGTTGTAAGGTTCATTTATTCATCCTTTACAATAATGGTTGCACAATTATACGTAATTGGTTGCCCCTTCAAGCAAGCCTGTAAAATATATAGCCTACAAATATTACAATTTGTATAGCCATCATACAAAGACTTTGCTTTGACTCATTATTCTGAACTACACATTGATTGCACAATTTATGGCTGTGTTATATTGACATCATAATTGTTTAGATTGAGCCCACATCAGCATTGCTTTCATTCTTGCATTGCTGCCTGCAACCGTGAATGATTCCCCAGGAAAATGAAGGCTCTATTTAATTTAATTTCTATTTCTTAATTCGGAAACATTTGTGAATTTTACAAGGTTCATTCATCTATCAAGGATTCAAGGAGTCAAGGCTTGCCTTGTATTGTCATGTGCACAGTGCAGATATGGCAATTAAAAACTTAAAGGTGGGGTATGTAATTTATTTCGGAAATACTTTTTGGTATATTCCATGGAATTCTCTTAACATCCCGATAGCAATGAATATATTAAATGCTTTGACAATAAATACATAAAGAAAATGTCATCTGTGGAAGCCGTAGTACTGTGAAAAGCACGACCAAAAACGGCCCGGCTAAAATAACTGCATGGCCTACCTGCCTGTCAGCCTTCCATCTGTGCACAACCTTATCTCGTGCCCTCATTGGTTATGTGCGCGTTCGTTCGTGTGTGTTGGAGGAGGGGCTCTGTAAGGAAGTGGCCGATTTTCTCCAGCTGTGTATTTTCAAATTCTGCGCACTCGAGCTGGTTTCTCCAAAACTACCTACCCCACCTTTAAGTCCCACGCTCCTCCAACAGTGCAACAACATGAATCATTTTACAACTCAGATTTGCACAATGAAATGTAATGGGTAGCCAATTCACGCTTCATGTATATCAAACATATAGTCTATACAAATAATTAAATGATCATACCCATATCATAATTAAAAGCAATACAAATATAAAAAGACAGCACAATGTACATCCTTTCACACTACCCCATCATAAAACAAATATACAAATATGTAGCCATATCATAATTAATGGTGTCACAAATCATGTGTTGGGTAGACATCATATAAATACTTTTTGTTTAGGGTCTTGTCCCTTGTTCTAATCTACAGCATTGGATAGCTTTTTTGGATTTGGATTTGATCAATTCTGTCTTATGACTAGTTGTATGATGCTGATTGCACCATGTAGGGGTGATCAAATAATCACATCATTATTGTTTATTCTCTCAACGGAGAGAGAATAACTTATGGCAACACAAAAAAAACATGGGAGCGGTGGAGTGATGAGGAGGTGTCGGCGTTCTGGCGATTTACTCGGAAGGGAGCCCCAGCAGCTTCTACTGAAGCCAGTCCCCAACTCCAGGGACTTCCGGCCGGAGACTTCGGGTGGCAGTATACACCGTGAAGTGGTTTGCGGCCTGCCAGTAAACCCAAAGCAGAAGAAGAAGCAGTGACGTCAGCGGCTTCATTTGCCTAATCTTCCCTCAGGGACTTATTCCGGTGTGAACGCGATCTGTACTTACACTGAACAAAAATATAAACGCAACACTTTTGTTTTTGCTCCCATTTTTCATGAGATGAACTCAAAGATCTAAAACATGTTCTATATACACAAAATAACCATTTCTCTCAAATATTGTTCACAAATCTGAAAAGATCTGTGATAGTGAGCACTTCTCCTTTGCCGAGATAATCCATCCCACCTCACAGGTGTGGCATATCAAGATGCTCATTAGACAGCATGATTATTGCACAGGTGTGCCTTAGAATGGCCACAATAAAAGGCCACTCTGAAACATGCATTTTTGCTTTATTGGGGGGGTCCGAAAACCAGGCAGTATCTGGTGTGAGGGGTAGGGGTAGGGTTAGGGTTAGGGTAATGTTGTGAATCGAGTGGCCCATGATGGTGGTGGGGTTATGGTATGGGCAGGCGTATGTAATGGACGACGAACACAGGCCACTCGATTCACAACATTACCCTACCCTACCCCTACCCCTACCCCTCACACCAGATACTGCCTGGTTTTCGGACCCCCCCAGACCCCCCCAATAAAGCAAAACTGCAAATTTCAGAGTGGCCTTTTATTGTGGCCAGCCTAATGATTGACAGGTCACAGAACAATGGGAGCTATCTACCCGTACCCACAAAGTAAAGTATTTCACACAGACTCTCTCCTCTTTGCTCTTCTCTCTGTGTGGAGCAGCAAGTTCAGCTGTCAGAACAAAGTGAAATACAAACAATGGCATACATTATTATTAATATGTTGTAATACATCTATTTATTTTCTTCTCAGAGCGTACCAGAATGGGTAGTTTATGTTAGTATTTCAAAAAATCTCCTGGGGGAAAATCCCCCCAGACCCCCTTTCTGGGGTTAGGTTTTTAGCACGTGTGCCTTTTCATGTTATACAGTTCAGCTTTGATTCCATCGTCTCATTAAACCTTATTTAAAAGCATTATTTTGTTCTGTGAAGGGATATAAGGGATATATGCACTGTACTTCACTTCAATTAATATTGTATACTGCAAAGAGTATATATTACTGCAGCATTTTTTGTTGAATAGATTTGAGTGGTTAAAAATGTCGGGTCGCGATCTATTGACTAAGGAAAAAGTGGGTCCCGAGGCCTGACCAGTTGAGAACCACTGCTCTGGAGGAGATTCAGGTGATAAGGTAAAAGATCGTTATGACATAAAGTGGCCCAAATCTGATCAGCTCATTTTCAGACAGGTTTTTATATAAATGGATCAGGACAGAAAGAGAGAGAATATTTTTTCCTGAAACTTTCAAAATGTCTGCACATTTTCATTTATAAAAGACATGAAAAAGTGGATTTTGCATAATAAGTGACCTTTAAAGCACATATGCACAATTAAAAGCATATCAATACATGCATAAAAGCATGTACAGCTCTGGAAAATATTTAAGAGACCACACCAAATGTTGCTTGAATCTCACATTCTACATGTATGGCAGCCATTCCAGTGTCTGAATTCAACACAGAAAAATGTTGTCAGTAGTGTATAAAATACAATTTAAAAAATGTCATTTTACTCAAACACACATACCTATAAATAGGAGAACCAGAGATCCTGATAATGCTGCAGTGGTCTCTTCATTTTTTCTAGAGCTTCATACATAAGCACAGATACAAGCTTATTGTGTGTTTTTGCGGGCATTTTAGCATCTTTTTGTGGTCGTTTTAAGTGTCCTTGTAGCTGTTTTGTGTCTCTATGTTGTCGTATATAAATACATATAGTAAATAAGTTGCGAGACCAAGGTCTTTGTGAAGTATACATGTTGGTATGGAAGGCAATCATTTTGAGCTCAAATTGTCTACCTGCTGGTGCTGTCAGATGTGAAGTCTTAAGGATTCATTGGAGATCATCAGTGTATGCACATTTCCATTTCCCATAACATGTATCAGTGTGATTACGTAATGCCTGAAATTGGGTGACTTTAAAAAATAGAATAAGAAAGATCCAATTATAACAATAATCAAAGAGGTTAAACTGAAGAAGTTAGACAATTAGAATGATTTTTGCCAATTTGTAAATGATCAGAAATGAGTATTTTTTGTGTGTTTCTATTCTCATGGATGGATTACTAAAATGGCCTATAACAGGGAAAGACCAGAAGCCTCGGTTTGAGTAAGACCACTACAAAGAGCCACACTATTACTACAAAGCCATGTGAAACGATGATGAACACATGTACAAACTACTACAGAGACACACAAAAGACTACACAAAGATCAAAGGTAACTGAAAATAAATGCAACATGACAACCAAGACAAAAAAAGGTGACTTAAAGACTGCAGAGAGAACTAAAATGAAGACAAATTGATGCAAAATAACTACAAAGAAACACAAAAATGAATTTAAATCATGCAAATAACTACAAAGAGAGCATCGTGACTACAGACCCCAGACAAGATCAAACACAACTAAAAAGAGGTGTACAAAAGACTCAAAGGAGACAGCGACATTTAGACGCAAAAAAATGATGATTAGACTCAAAAGGACTAAACAGACAATCAACAAGACTGAACAGCCAACCAAAATGACTACAAAAAAGGCAAAAAGATATGCATAGCAGCCAGCGGATATTCCAATTATTGGTGTGGGTGACAACCAGAGTTTATAATTCAGTAATCACACTACAGTTACTAACATTGCCCCGACACGCGTTACTTTGTTACTTACTAAAATCAGTCATAATCAAACCTCAACATACACCTGCAAAGAACACATGCTAAGGTGAAGCTAATGCACAGCTATTTGTTGTTTGTTTATATCACGTATTCTGTTCTTCTTCTCTGTTTTCCGGTTGTTGCCTGTTTTGAATGACGAATACACACTACCGCCGCCTGCTGGTAAGGAGAGTTATTGACACTCACGCATGCGCTCACGCATGCGCAGTTCGTACGTGCTCGGCTGAAGTCTTTGCGGTGTCTGGTTCCAGTGCAACACATGGCCAACACGCAGGAGAACACGCCGACGCAACAGCGTGAGCAGAGATAGACAGCGCAAAATATACAGATTGCAGGAGACAGAGGACAGCCATGGTCAGATAGGAAAACATTCAGGATCTGGTTCAGTCTTATGCGACAATGGAAACTGAACTAAAGAGAACATTTGAAACTTTAGCAGTCTGCGTGATCTGCCTGCAGGGAGACGCGGGCCGGCCCTGCGAGTAAAGTAACGAGTAAAGTAACGAGTTACTTTTTGTAGAGAGTAACGAAGTAGTGTAATATATATAAGTAATATGTAATATGTAACTTTTTTTTTAGTAACGACCCCATCTCTGGTGACAACATACAGTTCTCCCACAGTTCACGTATTTGTTTTACCTTCTTTATAACACTTCTCACAATAAAGAGGTACCATGTTGGAATAACACTTCTATAAATCCTAGGTTTCATTTTTAGAAGGTGGCAGTTAAAATATGTGTTGCTTTGTTCACCCTGCTCTTGTTCAATCATGGTATCACATTACATTACATTTAGCTGAGGCTTTTATCCAAAGCGACTTCCAATAAGTGCGTTCGACCAACAAGATACAAACTTGAAGAAAACAGAATCATATAAGTACATCAGGTTTCATAGAGCTAAAACATTTAAAGTGCTACTCAACTGGCTTTAGATAAACCAGTCCTTTATTAGTATATAAGTCAAGACGTGCAATATATGCCGTGTGTAAATTGAAAACATAACACATTTGCAACATAGGTAGTCCAAATGTTTGGAAATGCATGTGTGTATAATAGGAAGATGAATCCACGAGGATATCCATCCAGGACTTATGATCCAGGACCACAGCCACGACTCGCGATCCAGGGCTCGCGATGCAGGACACAGGACCGCAGGATCATCCATGACTCCGGATCCCGGCGTATATATAGACACCAAAAAGAAAGACATTTGGGGAAGCTGGGTTAATCGGAACATGAGAGTACACGGGTATAGACAGAGAGAAGGGAGAAGTAAGATGTCCCCCGACAAACTAATCCTATATCAGCAAAACTAGGGGCTGAATCTAATCAGCCCTAACTATAAGCTTTATCAAAAAGGAAGGTCTTAAGCGCACTCTTAAAAACGGATAGGGTGTCTGCCGCCCGAACACAAACTGGAAGCTGATTCCACAAATGTGGAGCTTGATAAGAAAAGGCTCTGGCTCCCATTGTACTTTTAGAGACTCTAGGAACAACCAACAACCCTGCATTCTTGGAACGCAATGCCCTAGTAGGACAGTAGGGTATAATGAGTTCTTTAAGTTAAGATGGCGCCTGCCCATTAAGGGCTTTGTAGGCGAGAAGAAGAATTTTAAATTATATCCTGTGTTCTATAGGGAGCCAGTGTAAGGCAGCCAGAACAGGAGTAATGTGGTCCCTTTTCCTAACTCTGGTTAGTACACGAGCCGCAGCATTTTGAATCAGCTGAAGCGACTGGACTGACTTCTTGGTACACCCTGATAATAAGGAGTTACAATAATCCAGCCTTGAAGTAACAAATGCATGGACTAGTTTCTCTGCATCGTTTTGAGGCAAGATATGCCTGATTGTTGCAATGTTGCGTAGATGGAAGTAGGCGGTCCTTGAAATTGATTTTATGTGGGCGTTAAAGGATAAATCCTGATCAAATATAACACCAAGATTCCTTACAGTCTCACTGGAGGCCAAATTAATGCCATCCATAGTTAGTATATCTTTAGATAATTTGTTTCGTTGATTCTTCGGGTCAAGTACAATAACTTCAGTTTTGGTCGTGTTTAACATAAAAAAATGTAAGGTCATCCACGTTTTTAAGTCCTTAAGGCAGTCTTGAATTTTATTTAGATGATTAATTTCATCAGGCTTGATTGATAAATATAGTTGAGTATCATCCGCATAACAATGAAAGTTTACAGAATGATTCCTTATAATATTGCCTAACGGAAGCATATATAATGTGAACAAAATAGGTCCGAGCACTGAGCCCTGTGGCACTCCATGGCTAACTTTGGTTTGCGTGGAAGATTAATCGTTGACACGTACAAACAGAGCGTTCAGATAGATAGGACCTAAACCAGCCTAAAGCAGTTCCCTGTATGCCACTAAGTGCTCTAGTCTTTGCAATAGGATATCATGGTCGATAGTATCAAATGCAGCACTGAGATCGAGCAAAACAAGAATAGAGACAAGTCCCTTGTCTGAGGCTATTAGAATGTCATTTGTGACTTTAACCAGAGCTGTCTCTGTGCTATGATGTGTTCTAAAGCCAGACTGAAAATGTTCAAATAAATCATTGTTTTTTAAGTAATCACACTGCTGTTTTGGGACCGCTTTCTCAAGAATTTTTGAGAGGAACGGAAGATTAGAAATAGGTCTATAGTTGGCTAAAACCTCTGGATCGATGTTGTGCTTTTTAAGAAGCGGTTTTATCATTGCTACTTTTATAAAGAAGTGCTAATTAATGGAAAAACTTTAGCATATAAGTGCTTTGTTAGTCATTCTATCGCTCGAAGTGGAGTTGAAAGAGATGAGTTTTCAGTCTGCGCCGGAAGATGTGTAAGCTATCTGCTGTCCTGATTTCAATGGGGAGCTCATTCCACCATTTTGGAGCCAGGATAGCAAACATGGTGTATGTTCATTTGTTAAAGATTGTTTTTTTACTTTATGTGTAAAAATGTGTCACAGGTCACTGCCTCCCATGACCCTGAACCTCATGAGGAAAAGATACATTTAAACATTCAAAGGCTTTATTGTCACTAAGCACAATGGCTCAGTGTAGCTGTTGGCAATTACATTCACAAGGGTCCTTTGACAATGCAACTTTCAATATTCTCAAGACATTAAAAAAGGGACATAAAATAAGATAAGATTAGATCAACCTTTACTGATCTCCGTCGGGAAATACAGCAGCAACAGGAAGACGATTGAAACACAGGATAGGAGCCAAAGTAAGAATTTAAATGTAAATAACAGTTTATAATAAAATATCAACAATGGAAGGTGTTCACATCTATCAAAATATGAAGGAACCTGAATGTTACAATATATATAAATGTCTGTGTGCAAGTGCAAGTCAAAAGTAGAACAAAAACATGCATACAGTAGGGTGCAAATAATAATCCCTACAGTTCAGGTTTGCACATTTTAAATATTGAAGTCTCCCCTCCACCACCTCCTCTAGGTTATGTAGCTATGAAATAGTCCCATGAGAAAAGGGTGCATCTAAAATGCAGCAATACATAACATGTAAAATATGATCAAATAAAATACTGTGAAGTGGAATAATATGCTGCTTATAGTAATACACATATAAACATGCTGACTGAAACAGATGTTTTTGCCATAAAGTGAATTTGAATTAAGAGAATGTCACAAATAATCAAAATAAGAAAAACAAGACAAAGTCAAACAGATATTTGACAAAAAACTGTTAAACGTGTTTTAAGTCTGAAAGCTGTGCCTCCCTGCAGCGGCCGCTAGATGGCAGTAACGGCTAGCGCTAGTTTACATGAGGTATAGCTTATTATAGTGAGTCAATTTACACGAGCCATCTATCTTTTGTATCATATTGTTAAACTCAGTCCAGGCTTTATTATTCAGATTTATATATATATATATATATATATTGTAATTGTGTTTTTGATCCATTGATAAAATAATGATATGATAAATGTACTGCATTTTATGTTAATAGCATAAAAGTTGCCCTTTATAAACAGGGAAAACACATTAAAAGAATGAAAAAGAAATTTTTTGATTATTTTTAATATAATTTTTCCATATTTCCATGTCAAAATATGGAATATATTATACATTTTTTAGACATTACTTTTTTTCAAGTCTTACACGTGCATTTTCCCCCTTTAATATGTGGTTTATATGCACTAATGTAATCTGAAAATACAGCTCCATGGTAGTGGTTGATCAAAATACATTTGTAACCACAGATCTTTAAGAGGAATCAAAGACTGTAAACAACACAAACATGTGATCCTGGAGGGTTTCTCTGGATGTGTGACCTTCAGGTGAGGGGCTGAGATGTGAGGGTCCACTCCGTGCAGTCTTCAATCAATCTGAAGGACTTTTAATCAATATATTATGAAGTCCTATAACTCAAGTCTAGCAGTCCGGTTCCAAGAAGGAGAAAGATATACTAAAAAATCAATGCAGCCACAGTTGAGCTAACACATTCTGCAAATATAACAAAAAAACATGTAGTGGCTATATCATGGTCTTCAGAGGTGGGAAGAAACTAAGAACATTATTCAAGTACTGTACTTAATTACAATTTTTGAGGTACTTGTACTTTACTTGAGTATTCCATTTTATGCTACTTTATATTCCTACTCCACTATATTCCATTACATTTATTGAACAGCTTTAGCTACTTTTAACAGTATTATCTAGCAATGTCACATATTAAAATATAATTATTAACACACAAAGGCAATGTTTCTGCACAATGATAACTTTTATTTTTATACTTTAAAGGTAGGGTAGGTAAGAATGGAGAAACCAGCTTGAGTACGCTAGAATTTGAAAGTACACCACCGAAAAATTAACCGACTTAATCCAATCCTATCCACCTTATTTCTATAGCACATATTAAAAACAGAGGGTTTACCAAAGTGCTTCACAGCAAACATAACATTATAATAAAATATAATATTACAATAATAGATAAAAGGCACACATAAGAAAAAATAAAAGGATAAAAGGCATATATAAGAATTAACAAGGTACACAAAGGCTATGGACAGACAATAAAAGCATACAAATAGCTAGAGCGTAGCTCTAACTGACTCGAAAGCGAGGGAAAAGAGGTTGGCAAGTGCCGAAATGAATTGGCAATATCATAGTAACTACATATACTTCTTATATGCAGTCTGTCTAAAGCCTGAATGTTTGTGTGTGATTGGATCATTTGAGATCCAGCATGATAGAATCACAACAATCCTTGTGGGCAATGGGCAGTGGTTCTACATGCCAGGGGAGCATTATGGGTATACTGTAAGCCCCGATAAGTTGAATCTACTTAAAAAAATAGAGGAAAGTGGTTGCCTTTAAAAATTTAAGTAAAGCATTATGAAAACTTGAGTAAATTAAACTTAAATTAATCAAGGACTTTAATTGTTATTTGAAGTACAATGCACTTCATGTCAAGTTGATTTTACTTACATTTTTAAGTCAACCACTTTCTATTTTTTTAAGTAACGCATTAGGAAAACTTGAGTGAATTTAACTTAAGTTATTCAAGGACTGGAATTGTTATTTGAAGTACAATGCACTTCATGTGAAGTTGATTTTACTTAAAATATTGTGTAATATCAATTGCTTTGCCCAATTATATAACTTAGAATTTTTTGTTGAAAGTGGTTACATTACGTATTTATATTTTTTATTCCGTCAACTACAAAAAAGAAAAAGACACAAAAATAAAGTTTTACCTTTTATTAAAACTTGGATACAATGAAATTGAGCATCCTATAAAAACTGTAGAAAAAATATTGGACCATACATTTTCACATTAAACCATAGCAATCTCTCTCTATATATATAAACAGATATATATCGCTCTGAAAAAATTAAGAGACCTCTTTAAAATGATAACTTTCTCTCGTTTTACTGTTTGTAAAAACTGGATTAACATTTGTGTTTTATTCTATAAATTAATGACTGACAACATTTATCCCAAACTCCAAATATTCTTATTTAGAGCATTTATTTACAAAAAATACCAAATGTTCAAAGAAACCAAAAAAGATGGAGTGTTTTCAGACCTCGAATAGTGCAAAGAAAACAATTTAAAATTCATTTTTCAACAACACAATACTATTGTTTTAACATGGGAAGAGATCAGGAATCAATGATTGGTGGAATAACCCAGATTTTCAATCACAGCTTTCATGCACCTTGGCTGCTCTGCAACACCTTTCACATTGCTGTTGGGTCACTTATTAAGCCACTCCTGGCACAAACAAATCAAGCAGCTTGGCTTTGTGTGCCAGGAGAGACATAACGTCTTTCAGCAACAATGTGACGAGCAACCAAGACGCATTGAAAGCGGTTATTGAAACATCCGGGTTATTCCATCAAATATTGATTCCTGAGCTCTTCCTAAGTTAAAACATTAGTATTGTGTCGTTTAATAATGAAGAACTTGTTTTCTTTGCATTATTTGAGGTTTGAAAACACAGAATTTTCTCTGTTATTCTGACCAGAAAAGTATTTTCTGCAAATAAATGCTCTAAATGACTTCTTTGTTTGGAGTTTGGGAGAGATGTTGTCAGTAGTTTATAGAATAAAACACAAATGGAAATGCCAACAAGAGGTCAAACAGTGCAAACATGCAACAACTACAACAAAATGCAATATTGAAGTAGCCAACTTTTCAGAACCCCGTAAACTGATTTTTGGGTGCCAGCTCAACCTTACCAAGCTTCAACATCACCTGCTGAACAAAGTGGAAAGTGTTTTTCATGCACTTTGGGTACTCCAGTTGCAGGGCATAAATGAGTCTGAACAGGACACAGAAGGCCTGAGGCAGGTTAGCCGGTCCATCCATCACCACATTCCCCTCCAAGACGATTGCCACACTGGATGGGTTGAGCTGCGGATTTTCTCCGACACAGAGGATTCCCAGTGGAGTTTGACTGTACACCTCCTTATCAGCCGCATCCTAACAGAGAAATAAAGAGATTGACATATAATTCTACATCGTCCACCAAAAAGTAGCTTCCACTGTTTATAATGAAAAGCATCATACAACATAAAAACCAAAAGTAATAAATAAAAGGACAATCTGGGCCTTAAATCTGTACATTTCAAGTACTAGTTGCAAATTGTGCACTAAATATGGTTTTGTATGTAGCTTGGCTGCCATGAATTTGTGAACATTTGATGCAGACAATCTTCATTATTCACCTACAACACATTAGGTGTTAGGCTTATTTATTATGAAGGACACACACAGACACTCCCTTGATCTTTACCCTTTGTAGTGTGTGCACAAAACTATTCCAGAACATTATAAACATTTTCTCTAACTGTCCCCCTCGTACCTGTACGCCGGAGGAAGGACTAAACAGACACATAACCTCACATTACAGTGTATAGTGCAGAACTAAAATTATCTACCAGCAAAATGGCCAAAATATATGTATTTTTTGGATTTACTGTATTTTATGAACAGTGACTGTTAATTGTTTGGATTTGCTTTGTGTTTATATCTGTTCCGTCATTTATATGGATGTTTCATCATCTATATATATTTCGAAGCCAAATCCATTTGGATGTGTGATTCTTGTGTTTCAATTGCTATATTTCCTTGAAGGCTTTGATTATCATAAGACAAAGATTACAAAAAATAACATTAATGAAAACAAATTTCATTTGCATATTTCCTAGAAAAGCATGAACATGTAAACCTAGTTTTTCTTAGAGTGTATTTTTTCTTACATAAATTACATTTGTATGGACACTTACATTGTTAAATTTTATATAGCAAAGAGTATTTAAAAAACCGAATCATATTTCATTTATATTGTTGGTGAATTAGTTAGACAATATATATATATATATATATAAGGAATTGTGTGAAATTTAGTTCCGTATTTTTTTTAAACCCTGAATAATGTCCCGGGTCAGTTTGACCCGAACATTACCAAAGGGTTCAAAATGTGAACATAACACAAGGGTTAAAGTAACTTACGGTGCAGGTCTTGAAGAAGGCAGAAGGCTCATCTCATCCCCCAAGATGATTGGCAGTCCCCGAACACAAAGGCATCCGATGTCTGTTGGCTCAGTGGTCTGGAATATAGTGGAGATAACAAAGAATGGTCATACATTCATCAAATACATTCTACAAACTCTACACAATGACTTTATTACAAATATAGTTGAAAGTAAAGGAGAGGACAAAAGGAGATGACATGATGGGAGAGAATAGAAAAGGGAGAGAACATAACTTCTTCTTGACCAAAGAATAGAATAGGAAACAAAACAAGAGAGCAAAGCAAAATGAACAAGGGAAAAGAGGAAACAATGACACATGAAGAGATGCAATTAAATTGACAGGACAAGAGCAGCAAATGAGAGAAAATAAGAGATGAGAAGGAAGTCAAAGGGACAGAAGAGGAACAAGGAGAGAGGAAAGAGATTGGGTAGACAGATGTTCAGTAAACCCACCTTTGTCTGACTTAAAAGCTCAGACAGAAATTGGCCAGTGGCACCCTTCTTCTTCCTAAAGAGGTCCATCAGGCTCGGAGAGAAACGGTCAAGTGCATCGAAGAAGTTGTCCTTGAGATTTTCCCCCACCACTCTGTTGAACTCGCAATAAACCTGAAACACAAAAGAGAACAAACCATGTAAAACTGTCAAATAAAATCATCCTTGGTGAAACAAATAAGTGCATTTTTTATTTAGACAGCTTTTGCTTGCTTCACCATCTGATTTTTCAAGATGCCTCTGTGCACTTCTCACAGTAATATCTTAATAAAATCAGATATTTAAGTAGGTATGAGGATATAACTACATTTTATGAACATTACATTTAGAACACAAAAGGACAAACAAACCTGGGGAGGTTTCAGCCTGGAACCTCCACCCCGCTGCGGGACCCGTGGTGGGACCCCCGAGTCAGACGATGCGTCTTGGTCACGCTTCATATCGGCCGGCCCAGGAAGAGACACGCAGCACACCCTCCCGGCCATCAGAGTCGAACCCGCAGTTCGGAGGAACCGACCGCCAGAACACCGGCACTAGGCCGGTGGAGGCCCGCCGGTGGAGGCCCTCCGATGGTGGGTCGCGTTTGCCATTCGATCAGTGAGAAGAGAGGACAAAAATGCAACAAGAATTGTCAAAATCAGTTAATATATGGATGAGTGGGGGGGGGGGGAACGGCTGGACACAGGCCGTGGGGGGACACCCGAGACCGGGCTATGTCCCCGTTAGAAGGAACCGGGTGAAATAGCCAAAAAAAGAAAAATTAATAAAAACCGGGGAAAATAGGGGGAAAAGTGACAAAAAGTGTCCGAAAATAGGCACTCGTGAGGCGGGCAGAGTCCACTGTTAACTCCCGTTACATTCCTCCATGGTTTGAGCGAAAAATACGAGAACCAGGATGGGGGGTTCAAAAGGCCTGCCCAAGGCCGACCCAAAGTGCATGGTGAGCGGACTCATCACCTCCCTGAGAGTGGAGGTGTCCTGAGAGTGGAGCCTGCAGGCCTGGAATTGCACAGGGGAAAATAACGTATCTATGCCACAATTTTAGATGCAGATTTTGTTAAACGAATACGTTTGCGCTGTGGACCAACACTATACATTGACGGGGAAGGGGGTAGCAATAAAGATAACACCATTAAACAGTTACACAACATAACAGAAATAATATCGATAGCAGCGTCCCTAGCAACCACCTTGGTGACAATGAAAACGTTGTATCGACACAATTTCCTGAAGTAATCTTTGTAATAACTAGCAAACTAAAGATCATGTACATCCACTGCACACATAATCTGAAATAACAACTCATATTTCTCGCATCAAATGACATCAAAAGGCATTTTAATGGCCAAAGTAACTTTAAAATAGGCATTTTACACCGAGAATAAAACGAAGTTCGGCAATGTTGTTTTTTTCTTCAGGGAGAAATGTGAAGATCACGTGACATAGATGCCAGCCATTGGAATGAATGGTGAAAAAAAACGTAGGGATCTTACAATTTCAGAGGCGTTTTTTTAGAAATACTACGTCCTACGTTGTGGACCAATGGAGTTATTACACATTTTTTTGTGAGACTGGGTAGAAAACCTGCGGAGAAAACCCATCTTGTCCGCTTGTATCCGCAATCTCGTTCTTTCGGTCATGACCCATCCTTCATGACCATAGGTGAGGGTAGGAACGAAAATGGCCCGGTAGACAGAGAGCTTTGCATTCTGGCTCAGCTCCCTTTTCGTCACAACGGTGTGGTAAAGCGACTGCAGTACCGCTCCCGCTGTTCCGATTCTCCGGCCCATCTCACGCTCCATTGTTCCCTCACTCGAGAACAAGACCCCGAGATACTTGAACTCCTTCACTTGGGGACTCATTCCCTACTTGGAGCGGACAGTCCATCGGTTTCCTGCTGAGAACCATGGCCTCAGATTTGGAGGTGCTTTGGAGGTGCTGATCCTCATCCCAGCTGCTTCACACTCGGTTGCGTTAGTGGAGCCATTATTACAATACATTATTCATATTACATTGTTATTATTATTATCAGGAGTTTTTTAACTGAGGAGCCCCCATTCAAGCACCATGCTTGAATGGGGGGCTGACCAGAGAGTAATCGTTTGGTCAGAGATCAAGTTTGGCTGACCGCACTGAAGCTGCCGTCACACGAGACGTTGCACCGCGTATCAAGAGAGGCCAGATAAGGGGAAACGCTCCAAGGTTGAGTTCGACCGGATTAAAAAACAATACTGGGATCCTCCATATGAAAAAGTTGTAAAACACATTTTGGAAAGTTGTAATTTTGAAATGTAAAATCTACAAAAGATACATGAGTTTGAGTTTAGAGCGAAAATTGAAGTAACTTGAAAGTTTGATCCAGCGTATTTTTGGTATATTCATCTTAATGTCCCCTGATATATAAGAAGTGTGTTTTTATATATTCATTTGTGTACTTAATAAGAAACTGGAGATATGAGAAGTGGAGGGGACAGAGAGGAAATATCCTTATATAGACATATGATATAGACAGCAGAGAGTAGAGTGTGTGTGTGTATGCATTGCAGGAGCCATAAGGCTGTATAATAACTTCTCAATTATACTGGTGTTTGTGTTTTATATTGATTTCTCTGTTTTATTCTTTCATAAATGTGAGGACTAAAATTGCTCCAAACATTGTGGGGTGGTTGGCGTAAACAGGTTTTATTACTCTGTGGAGGGGGTGCAGGGATGCCAACCCTGTCTCCTAAAAATTACGTTCCCACAGAACTAAACTGCATTCTGAATTACGTTTAGCTAGAAACGTATTTACTCCCACGTTACGTTCGTTATGAACGTATCTCAAATACGTTTATTTTCTACATATCTCCTAGAAACATATTTTCTCCCACGTTACGTTTCTTATGAACGTATCTTAAATACGTTTATTTTCTACATATCTTTGCTATTTATTGTCTTGCTTATAATAATGATAATAGTCATTTATAAATATCATTTTAGAGCACACCTTTGAAATCGACAATCGGGCTCGATATATGGTTACATTAAAATCAGTAGGCGAGGCTGTAATTTCGCCAGCTGTTACTCTCATGAGCGAGGCAGAACATAATAGTTTTAACATGCTAAAAAGCTGCTGTGTCGTTTATTGCACCTCAAACATTAAAACAAATCCAGAGTTACGTGTTTCTGTACTTCCTCTAAGAAGAAAGGACAGTAACAGAAGATCTCTGTGGCTTCAGGCTTGATCGCCGTTCAAATGACAGCGCTGGTTTCCCCAAAAGTGGGCGGGGCTGTAAAGTGAAGTAGATTTTACTGTCATCTATTATTTAAAACCATTCTATTTATTCTAACGTAAATTACATGCCAGTGTTTTATCTTTTTATTTATTTGTTTTTATTTTAAATCGTATAATGTCGGACTTTTTTTGTCGTCTTTGAGGAAAAGAAATGGGGTTTAGAGCCTCAAAATACTGAAATCTGTATTTTTTAAAATCTCTTCCTTCTAATTTGTTATTCTTTTCTAAATAACACACTGTTATTTACTCAACAATAACACACAATTATCCTTGTTTTTATTTATTCGTGTAATTCTATAATCTT
This sequence comes from Pseudochaenichthys georgianus, assembly GCF_902827115.2. Taxonomy (NCBI): domain Eukaryota; kingdom Metazoa; phylum Chordata; class Actinopteri; order Perciformes; family Channichthyidae; genus Pseudochaenichthys; species Pseudochaenichthys georgianus. The sequence goes on along the minus strand of NC_047507.1, from coordinate 38,692,506 downwards.
GGGCATTTTAGCATGCTTTTTAGCCGTAAATAAAGTCACCAGAAACAGAGGGGACATTTCGAGATTTAGGATGGCCGAAGACACTACACTACCCATAATCTGCAGCTATCGTTTGGGACTACAGTCCCGTTGACAAACCCTGTGATGTTGCGCCAAGGTTACGCCGAGCGTCAAGCTCTTTGAAATGGAACGAAACCACGGCAGACTATTCAAAACTGGACTCGAACGCCCCCCCCAGAACTACACATGCTGGCTATTGTGTTTCGCAACATGTTCTCTATGGCACGTCTCTACTGGGAATTGTAGTTTTAAAAGACGTTTTTCCCAAATGTAGAAGTTGACAGTATTAAACTGTGTACAGCCCTGGAGGTTTAGGCGATAGGAAACACATTGGTGTGTAGGCTACACATTTAAAACATGTAATTACTAAATGGGTGAAAATCGCTTGTATCCATAATGGGCAGCATTAATACCCACACGACAGCTAATTGTTACTTTGTAATTCTACTCCACTACAATTCAGAGGTTAACCTGGTATTTTTACTTCACTACATTTAGTTTAGTTACTTTGCAGATTCTGATTAATGATGTGGAATATAAACAACCCTTAAAGCAGACTTTAGTTACACCTGAGTAAAATTCAGGGAAGGTGATTGTCAAGTGCCAACAATCAGGAGAGATATTTGATAGTTGGTGCTTGAGAAGACTAAACATGTATCTGCAGATCTTTATAAAGTATATTCATTACTCGTTATTCTCTACTAATAGTTAATTAAAAACTGTATATAATTGCTATTTTGCACATCCCTTTCAAGATTTCAAGATTTTCTAAGGTGTATTGATCTTATACACAACTTGGGTCGCAGGTTCCTCAACAGCGCATTACAAGACATCTATCAATATGTGTGTACCTCCACCATTAAACTGTCATATTCTGCACATTTCTTATACTATCTACTACATACATAAGAGTATAATTAATGTGTATAATATAGGGGTGTAACGGTTCACAGAAGTCACGGTTCGGTTCGTACCTCGGTTTGGGGGTCACGGTTCCGGTACGGTTCGGTACAACAAGAAAAAGCAAAAAAAAGTCCCAAATGCATAATTCCAGGTTTGTTGTTATTTATTTTTGAACAGTAGTGCAAGTTTCAGTTTAAAAATAAGGAACTCTGACATTTTGAATAATTAACTGTATTAAACAGTTAAAAACAAACCATACACAGTACCACACATACTCAGATGGCCAGATGATCTATAATGGCTGATGTCAAACAAAAAGGTTTCATCAAGCTGTAAAACTAAAAAGAATGTCTTGAAAATATTACATCATAAATAATAAGAAAGTGTTTCAAGAGCACAAAGTCGTTAAAAAACATATGCCAAAAGCTTCCGTTATTTATTTTGGTCTCACCGCTTTCATGTCTATTGGCTTCTTAAAAACAGCGGGGATCAGCTGTTGAACAGCTGTTGTCTTTTGCCGGTGTTCCGGTTTAACTGGTTCCCCGATCAACTGGTTGACAGATGTGGAGGCGTGGCCTTCGACTGAAATACACATTTCGATCGCTTCTTCTGTCGTTTACATAAATCTTTTGGTATATTTGGCTGGATAGGAACACTTTGATGCACATTCAGTACCAGTGTGTGAGGTTGTGGTTACGATGGCGATATCCGGACGCGAACAGCGAGGACTACAAAAAGAAAAACGAGTTGACATGGGCATGTCTGTTCAAAACATTGCGAGCTCCAATAAATCATTTAAACCAGCTATTGTTGGCAGACTTATTACTGAATATCGTTCTTAATGTGATACCAAGTCCATCTGAGACCTGTGTACACCTTCAGACAGCCTCCAAGCAGGGGTGGACTGGCCATCTGGCAAACCGGGCATTTTCCCGGTGGGCCGACGTGCCTTTTGGGCCGACACGTCATTTTTTTTTTTTCTTCCTGAAGTCCCGGCCCATAAGACGGGTATATTGGCCCTCTGTTTAAATGTTTTTAGTAATTGACACTGGGCCGGCCCAATCAAATCTTTAATCACCTCCCCCTTTGGGCTGCTCGGTGTGCATCATTAAATCACGCCCCCAGGAGGTGAGCCGGCCGTTGAAGCCAAACTGCCTTTTTTTTCGAGAAAAAAAAAAGTTCGAGTTAGAAATGGCGAAGGCGAAGGCCAAGCGAAAAGGGAGAGCAGAACAATTGCGGGCAAGAAAAAAGCAGGCCCTTCGTGCTGATGCTGCCGCTTGTGTCAAAATAACCGACATGTTTAGTACAGGTGCAGGTCCATCTTCTTCTAACCCGTGGCCGATATTGGTGGTGAGGAAGATGATGAGAGGGAGAGAGATCAGCGCGAGTGGGGAGAGCGAGGAGAACTGGCGGTAAGCAGAAGCTAAGAAAATTAGGAAAAGATTATTATTAAGGTTATGATACTCTGTAGTTCTGGAATCCATTAATATCCCCTTGATGAAGCACTAATAAGACAAATATTATAAGAGAAACATTCGTTAGCCTACAAGCTAGTAAGCTGGCTTTTTTAGGTCTTCCCTGGCAAGTTAAAATATAGCTTAATGGGACTCTGATACGTTGTCTCATTGAAAGTTAACCAACATTCATGAACCATTACTGTCAGCTGGCAGCTTGTTTCGTTTAGTGTATTTACTTATTTGGTTATAAGGGCAACAGTGGTCTTTTGGGACCTGAAGAAAATGTTTATAGTCAGCTTGTTGTGGTAGTTTTGATTGACAATATATAGAATGAATAATATAGAAATAGATAAAAAATGGAGGCACACATGTAGTTTTGACCATTAACTGTGTGGTATTGTTATGTCAATGCCTATTTGTATGGACCTCTATCAGGGAATCCATTCATTCTGTATCATCGTGTTGAGCCAGGTAGCACCCCAGAGGAGGAGAGTGAGGAGAGCAAAGAGCAGGAGGACATAGATTACTTTCCCCGCCCCGAGCCATCTATGTTACAGATGTTTTTAGAACAGCACCCACAACAACATACCAGAAGTCCAGTTGTGCAGACGGTATTCACCTGTAAAGATGGCACCAGCAGGAAGTGGCGTCATATTGCAAGGGACGTCATATGTTGTTTTGTATGTCTGGCATTTGGGAAGAGGACTGACACTGGCACATTTATAACTGGAATGTCAGATTGGACGCACGCACACCAGCGTACAGAGGAGCACGGAAAGAGCATTACACATTCAACCTGTGCTGAAGCTTTTTTCTTACGGTGCTCTAAAGCAGACATCGAAAGCATGTTTGCTGGCAGTCAGATGTCTGCTCATAGGGAACAAGTCCGAAAGAGACGTCAGGTTTTGGAGCGTGTGGTGAAAGTGCAAGCAGGTAGAGAATGAGGGAGCATATATGCTAGCTGACAACACCGTGGACCACGGTAACATTTTGGAGCTCATCCTTTTATTAGGAAAGTATGATATCTGCTTAAAAGAGCATCTGGATGATTGCGTAGAGAAGAGCAAGAAATTGCACCAATCCAGTGGAACAAAAGGTAGAGGGTCTCTCATCCCCCTACTCTCTAAAACTACTGTTAACTCCATCATAGAAACTGTTCGTAGTCTAATCAAAGAAAGTATCTCCAGTGATGTCCAGAAGGCCGGGATGTCTTCTGTTCAGCTGGACACAACACAAGACATAACTTCTCAGGATCAGTGTTCAGTAATCTTAAAATATGTCAATGAGACTGTGCAAGAGAGGCTTGTGGCTTTAGTGAAGTGCCATGCATCCACCGGACAATACTTCATGCATCTGAAACTGGACAAGGGCATGTGTGTATAGGTAATGCAACAGATGGAGCATCCAATATGCAAGGCCGGTACAAAGGATTTTCTGCACTGATGACCTCCCAGTCACCCACTCATGTCCATGTGTGGTGCTATGCTCATGTTCTTAATCTTGTCCTGGCTGAAACTACCCAAAATGTCATCGAATGTGGAGCACTTTTCAACCTAATCAATGACATAGCAGTGTTTATCAGGGAGTCATATCAGAGGGTCGATCTGTGGGAGAAACGAGCCCAAGAAAAGATGCCGTCGACTCATCCTGTAGACTCATCTGGTCCTATCTCTATCGTGTTGTCATAGAAAGGGGAGGCAGGGCACTATAGGGCCCCCCCCTTAAATTAACTAGAAGTCATCATTTAAGGGGTTATTTTTTAAAACTTTTCTTACAGACATTACATTACATTGCATTAGCTGAGGCTTTTATCCAAAGCGACTTACAATAAGTACATTCGACCAAGAAGACACAACCTTGAGGAAAACAGAATCATAAAGTACATCAGGTTTCATAGAGCCAAGCATGTCAAGTGCTACTCAACTGGCTTTAGATAAGCCAACCCTTTATTAGTATATAAGTGCTTTGTTAATAATTCTATCGCTCGAAGTGGAGTCGAAAGAGATGAGTTTTCAGTCTGGAAGATGTGTAAGCTTTCTGCTGTCCTGATTTCAATGGGGAGCTCATTCCACCATTTTCTTGTGCCCTCATTGGTCATGTTCGTGTGTGGTGGAGGAGTGGCTCTGTGAGGAAGTCTGAAGTTGGTGCATCATGGCATGTGGCTCATTAAAAAATAAGTACAGCTATTGTCTCCCTCTTGTATAACTGGTCGGCCCCACCTGCAGCAGGTAATCCAGGGTTGCCAACTCTCACGCATCTGGCGTGTGACACACGCTTTCACTCTCAATCTCACGCTCTCACGCTGCCCAAACTATTCTCAAGCCAAAAACAAGATGAACCGGTGATCGTCTTTTGTTGGTTATTTACAATGTTGAGTTGATCCGCTCCCTCCCCGCCTCCACCACCATCAGACCCCCCTATTAGTGCTCGGTCACTGTTCGCTTTGTGAGAGGGTTTGAAGGTCTAATTTCTAATGATTGATAGTTACACATACTTGTTGTATGTATTAGTTTAGTTTGCCCCTGGTACGTAAAAAGGATAATAATAGCGTTTTTTTAAATTATACTGAGTTATTCTTCTTGTCAATAACCGCTACTATTTGTTTGTTTTATGGATTTGGGCCGGTCTGGGTCTAAATGCCAGGGCCGATTTGCTGTCCCAGTCCAGCCCTGCCTCCAAGTGAAGCACACGTTGTTTACTCACAGTTTGAAAGCAGCGTGGAGAAGTCTTCAGCTGTGTTAAGCTGTGATCCGCTCGAATAAATCCTTAAAACCAGCTATTGTTGCCCGAATTATCACTGAATATCGTTCCTAATGTGATACCAAGGCCCTTTCTCATTTTTCGAACTCCCCTCCTCGAATCCTATCCTCGATACTTAGTCCCGCCCACAGGAGATGCGAGCGGAGGAGCCGAGGAGGGGAACCGAGGAGAGAGGAGGGGAAGCAGCAGGCGGTTAGAGAAATGAGAACTCCTCTCCTCTGAGCGGTCATTTTAAAGAGACGTCCATTAATGATGACAGAAGGCACAGCAGCCCTCTGTCTGATGGACAGATGTGTTCATGATGACTTATATATTTACTTTGATTCATTCACAGTGCGGTGTAATGAGACTATAACAGGCTACAGATGCGGACACGCGCACACACACATATATATGTATATATTTATATAAATATATACAATTTCAGAATCAAACAGAGCACTCTCATAATAACGTAACACTATCAGAGACTGGATATATCCCCCCCCCCCCTCTCCCCTCTGGTCGCTACAATGAGGAAAATAAATTACGGGCCAAAAGTTGTATTTACAAGTATTAAAAGTGGGCAGAGGACACCAAACCAACAGAGACCTGTCTGTCCGCTGCATCTACGCACACACTGTACCACACACACCTACACGCTGTACCACACACACACGCACACACACACACACACGCACGCACGCACATACAGCTCCTAAAACAGGCTACAGCCGTTGTGTATTTTATTGTGAAGCACTAAATGGTTTTAGAAAAATATCAACTCTTTGTTTGTAGATATCTACTAAACTAAAGCAAATAAAGAGAGTAGGCCTGTTTGCCCTGTTATACTGAGTGATATATATTATACACACTGCTCTGCTTTCTGCACGGACCTCACAGCTGTTCTCACTGTAAACATCGCGTCGCGATGAAAGCAGTTAATAAATAATATCCAGGGGATGCATGCAGAGCTGTCATTGGCTGAGATAAGTCCGGCCGTGCGTCACGACTCTTTGAAACATCTCTGTTGCCGGAAATGCATCCATGAAGGAGCCGTGGAGGACCGTGGAGGACCCATCAGTGTATCCTCGGTTATAGCTCCTCCAGAGAGCCTCCTCGACGCTCGGTCCTCGAAGTGCATTTAGAGAAATGAGATCTCCTTCAACATGGCGGCTAAAATTCATTTCCGGGTCACTACCGGAGGACCGAGGAGTCGAGGAGGGGGATTTGATGAAATGAGAAAGGGCCCAAGTCCATCTGAGACATGTGTACACCTGCAGACAGCCTCCCAGTGAAGCGTACGTTGTTTACTCAGAGTTTGAAAGCAGCGTGGAGAAGTCTTCAGCTGTGTTAAACTGTGACCCTCAGGTAAACTGTGATTCGCCCATGGAAAATGGGATCCGCCCAGATTAAACTGTGTTACATCTTCTGTGGCTATCTACCAGCGATCATGTTTAATATGAAAGACACACACATACATCCCTTATAAAAACGGCATTCTGCAGCACTCATCCAGATCACATGTGACTGTTAACTCGTTTTGCAAAGATAGCAGCAGAAATGTCATTGCTGCATGTGCAGGGATATTTAGACTTTAAAATGCTGATGGGTCATTAATCTTGGTCTCGGCAAACAATATTAGGAATCTTCTATTCAAACTACATAATATTCAGTGTCCATCGACATGAAAATAACAAAAAAGTTCATGCTGGACTCAAACCCGAGTGCCAACAGCGAAAGTCACTCCAGCCCTGCACGTTATGAGTGTGCCACGGATCAACACGATACTTCTCAGAGAATCAAAAATAAAATAACAGTGTTCAAAACACTCACGTCAATTACATTACATGACATTGCATTTACCTGACACGTTTATCTAAAGCGACTTACAATAAGTGCATAAGACCAAGAAGATACAAACTTGAAGAAAACATAATCATAAAGTACATCAGGTTTCATAGAGCCAAAACATTTAAAGTGCTACTCAACTGGCTTTAGATAAGCCATTCCTTTATTAGTATATAAGTGCTTTGTTAATAATTCTAACGTCAATAAATCCTTTACAAACTATTCTTGTTGTCAGTCTTACATTTGTATCATCTATCGTTATTAATATGATGTCGAGTCGATTTGATACCCGTTTATACTTGTATAAACTAGGATATCTGATCTCGGTGGGTCTTAATGAGGCTTGATACAGACCTCAGTCAGTATACTATATTATAATATGTATATTATGGCTTAAAGTGTACATACATTCGCTCACATTATAAATGATGGTCGGGTTGCATTTTTCTGGAACTTTTTAACAAGGTTAATCTAAAATGTTGTAGTGTGGTGGTTCGATACGTCGTGTAGATCCGTGGCGCACTCATAACGTGCAGGGCTGGAGTGACTTTCGCTGTTGGGACTCGGGTTTGAGTCCAGCATGAACTTTTTTGTTATTTTCATGTCGATGGACACTGAATATTATGTAGTTGGAATAGAAGATTCCTAATATTGTTTGCCGACCCATCAGCATTTTAAAGTCTAAATATCCCTGCACATGCAGCAATGACATTTCTGCTGCTATCTTTGCAAAACGAGTTAACAGTCACATGTTATCTGGATGAGTGCTGCAGAATGCCGTTTTTATAAGGGATGTATGTGTGTGTCTTTCATATTAAACATGATCGCTGGTAGATAGCCACAGAAGATGTAACACAATTTAATCTGGGCGGATCCCATTTTCCCTGGCAGATGCAGTCCCCCTCTAGCCCCTTCCCAAGTCCCTTCTCTAGTTCCTTCCCTAGTCCCTCCTCAGGTCACTTCTCCAGTTCCCTCTCAAGTTCCCTCTCAAGTTCCCTCTCCAGTCCCCTCTCCAGTTCCCTCTCGAGTCACCTCTCGAGTCACCTCTCAAGTTCCTTCTCAAGTCCCCTCTCCAGTTCCCTCTCCAGTTCCCTCTCGAGTCCCCTCTCCAGTTCCCTCTCCAGTTCCCTCTCGAGTTCCCTCCTCTAGTCCTTCCTTTAGTCCCTCCTCTCTCCTTTAGTCCCTGCTCTAGTCCCTCCTTTAGTCCCTCCTCGAGTCCCCTCTCTAGTTCCCCTCGCGAGTCCCCTCTCGAGTTCCCTTCTCTAGTTCCTCCTCTAGTCCCTCCTCTAGTCCCCTCTCGAGTCCCCTCTCTAGGTCCCCTCTCGAGTCCCCTCTCGAGTCTCCCCTTGGTTCCCCTCTCGAGTCCCCTCTCGAGTCACGTCTCAAGTCCCTACCCTATGTCCTGGTCTGTTGGAGGTTCCGCTGGGGGTCCTGCCAACTCCATGTCCTGTCCCGTTGGAGGCCCCGTCGACTACTCCTTTGCCAGGGGTCCTACCAATCATATGTCTGTCCCGTTGGAGGTCCCGCCGTCTACTCTCCTGCCGGGGGGCCTGCCAGCTCCTTGTCCTGTCTCGTTGGAGGTCCCGCCGACTACTCTCCTGCCAGGGGTTCTGCCAACTCTTAGTCCTGTGCCGTTGGAGGCCCTGCCGACTACTCTCCTGCCGGGGGTCCTGCCAACCCTTTGTCCTGTCCCGTTGGAGGTCCCACCGTCTACTCTCCTGCCGGGGGTCCTGCCAGCTCCATGCCTTGTCCCGTTGGAGGTCCAGCAGACTACTCTTCTGCCGGGGATCCTCCCAGCCCCATGTCCTGTCCCGTTGGGGGTCCCGCCGACTGCGCTTCTGCCGGGGGTTCTGCCAATCCTGTGTCCTGTCCCGTTGGGGGTCCCGCCGACTGCCCTCCTGCCGGGGGTCCTGCCAACTCCTGGTCCTCTTCCGTGGGGAGTCCGGTCGACACCGGCTCCTGCCCGGCCTCCGGAGCTGTCCGGTCTTCGCCCTCGAGCCCGGCCCTCTGAGAGCCGCGGTCTTCGCCCTCGAGCCCGGTCCCCTGAGAGCAGCGGTCTTCGCCCTCGAGCCCGGCCCCCTGAGTGCAGCGGCCCTCGCCCTCGGGCCTGGTCCCCTGACTCTTCCTGCCGTTGCCTTCGCCCTCGGGCCCGGCCCCCTGACTCTTCCTGCCGCTGCCTTCGCCCCTCCATGGTCCCCACCTTGGACTCTGTCTTGCCCCCGGGCCGTCCGCCCGAGACCCCTTCCTGGTCCTCTGCCTTGCCCCCGGGCCGTCCGCCCGAATCCCCTTTTTTGGACTCTGCCTTACCCCCGGCCGTCCGCCCGAGACCCCTTCCTGGTCCTCTGCCTTACCCCCGGGCCGTCCGCCCGAGACCCCTTCCTGGTCCTCTGCCTTGCCCCCGGGCCGTCCGCCCGAGACCCCTTCCTGGTCCTCTGCCTTGCCCCCGGGCCGTCCGCCCGAGACCCCTTCCTGGTTCTCTGCCATGCCCCTGGGCGGTCAGTTCAGTCCCGTCCTCCTGACACCCTCCTCCCACCCTGGTGGCTTAGTGATGCGTCCCTCCTCCGGACTCCCTCCACCCACCCTGCTTGAGTTTTTTCGATTTTTTTGTTTTGTTTTGAGACGTCTGGGATCCGTCCCTTGAGGGGGGGGGGTACTGTTAGGATTTGTCTGTGTTGGTATTTTGCTTGTCCTTTTCTATCTTTGGGTTTCCTGTTTTATTTTGTAAAGTGTTCACCCCCATTTCCTGCCTGTTTGCTTTCTGTCGGTTTCCCTCTCTGATTACCCAATTGTGTTCACCTGGTACCTATATGTTTTCTCCTCCCTCCTCACCTGTCTCGTGTTTATGTGATTAGTCCTGGGTGTATTTAAGTTCTGGGTTTTCTGTCTCTCTTTGTCGGGTTGTCTTGTGCGATAACTAAGTTCGTCGGTGAGTGTTCTGTTTACGTATCATAGCCTTGAAATAAAGGAGTTTTCAGTTATATCTGCATTTGGGTCCTACTTCCAACACAAACCGTAACAGGTACTTCAGAATACATCCATTAACATCCTGCTATTTTTTGTTCTAATTCGACCAAAACTTGACCCAGTTTAAGATTAAAGCTATCTGTGATCTACTATTGGGATATATGTGCAGCTATCATGCCTCCAAAGGTGAACAAGACGACTGCTAGCTTAACCAGTAGCATGGTTGAGGCTAAGGATCAACGCAACGAGATGCTAGAGGACATCTGCAGAATTGTAAGGGAAGTGATTCAGGATGAAGTTTCCTCGCTCAAGACAGACATTCAGTTTGAAATTGCACCAGTAAGAGCTGAATTGGATGAATGTAAGACTCAACTTGCTGATCATGAGGAAGGTTTAAACACCCTGGCCGCCCGGATTGACTCTCTGGAAGCCCGCAGCACTCAGCTAGCTAAAGACAACGCTAAATTACAATTGAAAACAGATGACCTGGAGAATAGAGGGAGACGTTGCAATCTACGTATTGTTGGAATACCAGAAGGTGTTGAACAAGGCAACCCTACTACGTTCATCTCTAACATGCTTCACGAATTGTTTACCGGACTGGAGAAAGCACCGGTACTTGACCGTGCTCACCGTGTACCCGCTTCCCGACCTAAAGACGGAGAGCGCGCACGCTCCTTCCTCTGTAAAGTTCATCTTTTTCAAGTGAAAGAGGAAATACTGAAACTCTCACGTCAGAAAGGCAAGCTAGTGCTCGGTGGCACCCAGATTTTCACATTCCCTGACTACAGCGCAGATTTGGACAAGCGCAGAGCTGCATATAATGAGGTGAAGGCTGTGCTTCGCAGGGCAGACGTCAGATATGGGCTCCTTTATCCGGCACGACTGCGGATCACTTTCGGCAGTGAGACGAGGCTTTTCGACTCTCCCCAATCCGCGATGGAATACTACACTACGAAGATAAAGCCTACAGCCGAAAATATGTGAACATTTGTGCCGTTTGTGCCAGGCGGGTCGTCTGTTACCACGGACTGGAAATCGGGATCGGAATGCTCCGGGTGGATGAGGCCTGATTTATCTCGAGAATTACGCTGCTTCCTTATAACGTTTAAACAGACTTTTCATTCACGGGAACTTTTGAGACTCCTTCCCTGAGATCTCCTCCTGCAGGTTTGGTCTGTCTTGTTCTTATAGTAACAGTTGCTCACAACATCATACAGATAGCATATAAGCAAAACGTTTGTGAGAGGGTTTAGCTTTGAGCAAAATACCTGTTACAATTATTTTGCACATGTCTTTTGGGTCTTGGTTTTATGTGATTATTGTTTTTAGCTTAGAATAAGGACACTAGAAGAGTTCAATGCTGGATAAGCAAATTCTGTTAACTAAGGACCGAAAGTGGTTAGATATTTAGGTAATGGCGGTTAGAGTAAAGCTTGTTAAGCTTTGGGAAATACACTGTTTGTGTAGGGGAAATGGGAAAATGGGGAGAAATATGTGTGATAAATGTTTTCTTTTTTGTGTGTGTTATAGTCTGTTTTTGTTTTTTTCTTATGGTTTCTTTTATGAATGCTCCACAGTATGGCAATATTTTAGCACCTTAATCTATGACCAGCTTGCACTTCAGCTCTCCATTCTTTCAATAAAAAATCTTCAATGACGACTCCATCTGCCCGTCCTGGGGTGTATGGCTGCCAGGTAGTGTTAATTTCGTTGACTAAAACTATGACGAAATATGTTCGTCAACGACCTTTTTTTCCATGACGAAAACGAGACTATGACGAGACGGCACCGACGGCAGTAAACAATAACTAACGAAATCATCATGCCATATCGTTGACGAAAAGTGACGAGACGAAAATGTAGTTTACTAAATAAAAACTATGACAAAATCTCTCTTTACTTTCGTTGACGAAAAATGAGGAGACGAAATATTATCAAAGATAACGTTACATCTCTGATAGTCAGTTTTTCTCCCAGCAGTTCCATTTCCGGTGCTGCGGCAGAGCAGCAGCTGTTTCTGTGCTGCGCGCGGCGGTACATTTGAATTACACCGGGCAGCGGCACACTGTTAACGTGAAAGACTCGGGTCTACCTCATGGTCTAACTAACCTTATTTAACAGAAAATAAAATGGCAACAACAGGGTTTAGGAGCAGTGGTCGCGTTAACCGAATACCCCCCCGTCAGCGCGAGTGAGTGATACATTGTGCACTCGACGGAAATGTTACGATCCTGTCCGTCAAAATGACTGACAACGAAAAAGTCTAAAGCCACCACTGCTTGGGAGAAAGAAACGATGTGATATTTGGGCCCATTTTCGCTACAATGAGGCGGAGAAAAAAAGCGAATGCATTGTTTTATCAGAAGGGAAGCAATGTGGCCATAACACGGCTGGTAAAAACACCACAAACCTGACCAGATACTCTGCAAAGCTGCTTTCTTAAATCATTCAACCTGTGTTTTTCATCAAATAAGGACAAGATAATCTTATTTATTTATATACTAAAATGACAAATTATTGGTTTTGGCTAGACTAGTTTGACTGACATGTTCTATATAATCTGATGACTAAAAAAGACTCAACAGTTTTCATTGACAAAAAGTAGACTAAAATAATTAGTTTTCTTTGACTAAAATAAGACTAAAATGCTCAGACTTTTAGTCGACTAAAACTTGACTAAATAAAAACAGGATGAAGGTGACTAAATATGACTAAAACTAAAAAGGAAATTTAACACAGGACTACGACTAAAACTAAATAAAAAAATAGCTGACGAAATTAACACTACTGCCAGGTCAACTTTATCAGCTGGAACTGTAAGGGCCTTAATCAACCTGTAAGGCGTAAGAAAGTCCTCTCCCATCTTCAGAACCTCAAGGTAAATATTGCATTTCTCCAGGAAACACATTTAAGGATTTCAGACCATTCCAAACTTAAAACTCAGTGGGTGGGTGAGGTGTATCACTCCACATTCAATGGTAAAGCTCGAGGCACTGCTATACTTATTCACAAATCCGTACCCTTTGTTGTATCTCAGATCACTGAAGACCGCAATGGTCGATATGTTATGGTATCTGGCTCACTGTATAACACACCCTTAACTCTTAATGTTTACGCACCGAACTGTGATGATGATATGTTTTTTAATGAGCTATTCTTAAATGTGCCTGTTGCTGAGGGTCACCAATTGATAGTGGGGGGAGACGTGAATTGTGTTCTAAACCCAAAGTTAGACCGCTCTTCAGCACGGCCCGTGCAGTTAACAAAATGTGCATTCGGTCTGCAGTCACATTTAGAAACGCTGGGAGCCGTAGATGCGCGGCGCTTCCTCTTCCCGTCAGCTAGGCAGTACTCTTCCCCTGTTCACCAATCGTACTCACGCATTGATTACTTTTTTATTGACAAACGCCTTCTTCCGATGGTAAAAAAATTGCTCCAATGATGCTATAATAATATCAGATCATTGTCCTTTGATCATGGAGCTATGCTTTGAGAATCAACCAACGCCTTCTCGATCTTGGAGATTTAATACTTACTTACTTAATCTGATGAAACCTTCATAAAATGCATATCTTCAGAAATTGACATATTTTTTTTTTAGATTAATATTGATAAAGACATGAAATGGAGTTCTGTCTGGGAAAGTCTTAAAGCATATATCCGTGGGAAAATAATCTCTTATAGCTCCTTCAAAAACAAACAAAGAAGGATGCGCTTTCTGGAGTTGACCAATATGATTTTAAATTTGGATCAGCAACATTCTGCTTCTCCATCTCCTGATTTATATAAAGAGAGATTATGTTTACAGACAGAATTTAATCTTCTTTCTACTAGGCAGACTGAACAGATGATTTTAAAATCAAAGGGATTGGTTTATGAGCAGGGCGAAAGAGCTTCCAAAATTCTTGCTCACCAATTGCGGCGCTCAGAGAACTCACGACTAATAGCTCAAATCAGAAATGAATCTGGCCATCTGACCCATGATTCTGGTGAAATCAACAAAATATTTAAGAACTTCTATAGTAGACTTTACGAATCTGAATCCTGTAGGAATGAAAAACTGCTGGATACATTTTTTGAAGGCATTTCTTTTCCCACTTTAGGCGATGGTGCTAGGAAGCAGCTCGATGATCAAATTACTACATCTGAAATTGAAGAAGCTATAAAAACAATGCAAGCAGGCAAATCTCCTGGGCCAGATGGCTTCCCAGTTGAATTTTATAGAACCTTTAGCAAAAATCTTACTCCTGTTTTAAAAGAAATGTATGATGAATCCTTAAGATCCAGTTCCTTACCGCCAACTTTAAATGAAGCTACAATATCCTTACTCTTAAAACCAAATAAAGACCCATTAGAACCTTCGTCATACCGCCCAATCTCTTTATTGAATGTTGATTTTAAAATATTATCCAAATGCCTTGCTAGACGCCTGGAAAAACAGTTGCCAACAATAATATCGCAGGATCAAACCGGGTTTATTAAAGGGAGGGACGTTTTTTTTAATATACGCAGACTGTTTCAAATCTTATACACTCCCTCCTCACCTCAACCTGAGATAGTCTTATCCCTTGATGTCGAAAAAGCCTTTGACCGGGTAGAATGGGATTATTTATGTTATACCCTTGCTAAATTTGGATTAGGTGAACACTATATATCATGGATAAAACTATTATATTCATCTCCGATGGCACAAGTACAAACCAACAAAGAGAAATCTAGTTATTTCCCACTTCACCGCGGTACAAGGCAGGGCTGCCCACTATCTCCCCTCCTATTTGCAGTAGCGATTGAGCCCTTGGCAGTTAAACTCCGTTCTGAGGCACATTTTAAAGGAGTGTTTAGGGCTGGAGAGGAACATAAACTTTCCTTATATGCAGATGATCTCCTGCTCTACATTTCTGATCCCCTGGGATCGCTACCATATGTCTTCAGTATACTCAACAGCTTCGGAAAAATGTCAGGCTATAAATTAAACCTTCAGAAAAGTGAGTTGCTTCCTATAAATAAAATAGCTAAAACTCTACCTTTTCAAAATTTCAGTCTGGGACAAACATCCGAGTATATTACTTATTTAGGGGTAAAAATTCCACAATTACATAATAAACTCTTTGACCTCAATTTTACTAACCTTTTAGAAACAGTTAAGAAGGATTTAAAGAGGTGGAATACACTACCCCTCTCCCTGGCTGGCCGAATCAATGCCGTTAAGATGAATGTTTTGCTGAAATGTCTTTATTTGTTTCAATGTGTGCCAGTATTGATAAGAAGAAAATTCTTTGTAGCCCTTGACAAATCTATCTCAACATTTATTTGGAACAATAAACCTTCAAGAATTCGTAAGGCTTTTTTGCAAAGGCCAAAACAATCAGGAGTAATGGCTTGACCTAACTTTGAGTATTACTACTGGACAGCTAATATTCGTAGCATATTATTTTGGAAAATTCCGTTAGACAACCAATAACCATCCTGGTTGGCTGCTGAAGCCTCATTCTGTAAACAATCTTCACTACCTGCTCTCTTGACATGCCCCACAACTGTGGATCTCTCTGCATATAAAAATAACCTAACACTTGGACATTCCCTTAGGATCTGGGTACAGTTTAGGAAAACATTTGGACTTGTATTAATGCCCCTTTCAGCACCTATTGATCAAAATCATTCTTTTCCCCCATCACTGCAGGACCTTGCTTTTAAAATTTGGGAGACAAAAGGTATTAAATCTTTTGGAGATGTATATATTGATGGTACTTTTGCCTCATTCACCCAGCTGAAACAGAAATATAATCTTAATAACAATCAATTTTTTAGATATTTGCAGGTTAGAAACTTTGCTCGAACTAATCTAGTTAATTTCCCTTATCCCCCGGATAAAACTATATTAGACCATATTTTGGATGTTAACCCACTCGGGAGGGGTGTGGTTGCTCAAATATATAAGATAATTTCTCAACTTGACTGCCCCTCCTTATCTGTAATTAAAGGCCTATGGGAAGAGGACTTACAATTGGATGAGGACACATGGGATTCAATTCTAAACAAAGTTCACTCCTCCTCTATCTGCGCACGGCATGGACTCCTACAGTTTAAAATTCTTCATCGTCTACACTATACGAAAGCGAAATTAGCCAAGTTTTATCGTAATGTGAGCCCCATGTGTGCTAGGTGCAAGAATCAAGTAGGAAATCTTATTCATACTTTTTGGACTTGTCCCCGGCTTTGCAAGTACTGGGAAGATGTTTTTAAAACTCTCTCAGAACAGAAGTGTTTGAAATTCCTCTCAATCTGTCTCCACTGACAGCATTGTTTGGAGTTGTTGCTAGAGAAGCTCAATTTACAAAATATAAATTAAATGCCATTGCTTTTGCATCGTTGATAGCTCGACGACTAATTCTTCTTAAATGGAAGGATGAGTCACCACCCACCCATACTCACTGGATTAGAGACCTGTTGCAGTTTTTGCATCTGGAGAAAATCCGGTCCACTCTGAAGGGATCTACTGATAGATTTTATAAGGCCTGGCAGCCATTGATCACACACGTAGAGAAGTGCAAGCTGGACTTAACTCTTTAAAGAAGATTGTGTATAGATTTGAGTGTTGCTGAATCTGGGTTACTACCATTTCTAAAGCAATATTGTACGTTTTGCATATATTTTGTCTTTGGTTTGTCGTTTGCTTTGTATGTTTGTTTTTTGTACATTTTTTTTATCATTTGTGAGAACGTGTACACTTATCTCATTTACTCTGTTTTGTTTTTTTTTCTTCATGCTGGGGTAGGGGTGGGGGGTATATTTGATCTGCTTTTTGGCAGTCTGGTTTAAATGTGCACTGTTGCATCTACAGCAGGGGTACTCAAATACAAATTTTAAAGGTCCAAAATAAATGTTTCAATAAGACAAAGGTCCGTTTATTACGGTCATTCAAACTTTTAAACAATTGCAACAAGATTCTTAACACGAGGTTGCAAAACCAAAAATAATCTGTATGCAGCAGTTTTCATTGTTATTGTGTCTGTGCTTGCTCCCTCAGAGTCGCAGTGTAAGAGCTGCACAGTTATGAATAAAGGCAGCTGCACTCTTTTTCATCCAGCATTCCCATTATTGCTTTATAAATGTCTTCCCCCTTGTGTGTCCACTGAGGTTCGTCAGGCCCTACACGTCTTCAACAAACTCCCCCTTTGCCTCATCATAAAAACTCACAAACACCAGCAACTGAGCAATGTCAGTGGTGTCAGTGGACTCACCCACAGCTAAGGAAATGCACTGTGCATTTTTTATTCCATCACAAAGCTGATTAATTAAATCACCAGCCAGTCTTTATGTTCTTCTGGTTGCTGTGGAATCTGAGAGGGGGATTTGCTTGATCTGACCCGTTATTTTCTCTTTGTGTTTGCCTTCAACATGGTCTCCATCACTTCAGTCATGCATTCTTTATACTGCAGTTATTATCAGTGTTGGGACTAACGCGTTACGAAGTAACGCGTTACTGTAACGCCGTTATTTTTGGCAGTAACTAGTACTCTAACGCATTACTTTTTAAATTCAGTAACTCAGTTACCGTTACTACATGGTGCGTTACTCCGTTACTGCGTTAGTTTTTTTATATAGTCAACAGCCAGGTGAACAGAGATGAGAACTGTACTTAAGTACAGTACTTGAGTAAATGTACTTAAATACTTCCTGTGTCACATGCGGAGACGGGCTGTGGCCGTGTGTGTGTTGTTTACTAACAAGACTATCATGGCGGCGGCGGGGCTCCAGTCTAGTTTCTCCACCTGGAGATATTCTCACTATTTCACTTTTGTCGAGCACAAAAGAACGTTTTAGTTAAATGTAAGTTGTGTCCTGGCGGGTCAAAGAGCATATCTACTGCCCAAACCAGTCATTCAAATCTCTTAAAACATCTGCAAAAACAACATGCTGGGACGAAGCTAGTAGCTAAGACCACAGAGACTCAGCCGACGCCACTCCACCTGCACCTAAGCAACAGCGGCTGGATTTTAATCAAGGGACTGCTCGCCAGGGAAAAGTCGATAAAGCCATTGCACGGTATGTTGTAGAACACATGCAGGCTATTGCTACAGTGGAGTCACCCGCTTCCAGGGAGCTAGTTAGCATGATAGCATGTCCGTTCTTATTATACATCCATGGGCGGCACACGGCATATGAAACGGAACACTTTTTCCAACTACCTGGAGAAAGAATATACAAAAATGTAAAGCCAGCTAATATCGATGCTATCCAGATTGCATATAATGCATGTCAAGTTGATCAACAGATTGTATTATTCTCCAATGCAATAACAGTACTGAAATGAAGGCTATAAGGGCATTAATATAATGGGAGCCCTTTTTCTAAGTAACTAAAACGTTACTTTTCACAGTAACGCATTACTTTTTGGTGTAAGTAATCAGTAGAGTAACTGAGTTACTTTTGAAATGAAGTAACTAGTAATGGTAACTAGTTACTGGTTTTCAGTAACTAGCACAACACTGGTTATTATCCAGTGGAAAGTCCTTACCTACTGGCCTAGTTCAATCAAAGTGGTTACTTTTGTTTGGCTGGGCAGTGTAGTTTGTTTTACACACCGTCTTATTTGACTTTCTCAGAGTTTTTTGGGGGCAGACCCCCTCAAAGAAAAAAATATATTTACACACGTAAGGTCATCATCTTAATAGTTTTGTATGCTCATCCGTGAGCAGAGCATGGAGTTGACATGTATATTACAGCTGAATGCGGCGATTACCATTTTGTTCAGCAAAATGCCTCACAAACGTATTAAGATCAACAGCTTTAGTGCGTTTTGATTCAATGCTGAGTACAGCCGCACTGACAGTCTCTTCTCTGTCAGTGTAGACCGCAAATACCTCATTCCTTCAGTGCTTGGGTCCGAATGCTTCTCGTTTTGCGCCGTCCCGTTCAAATTAAATCGCCGCCAATCATATGTCCACGCTCGCGCCAGGGCCGGGGGAGGGGTTACATTACGTGTATCTTGTGCTGCATTCACTTGCACTCGGACATTAGAGACTTTCTCTCATAAATGTCCGATGAGCCACAACTTTTCTTTCAAAACAAAGCTGCCAACTGGGGTGGCAAGGCCTATTTTTAGGGTGTCAGTTGCCACCCTGGTAGGTGAAACTAGGCTACTAGCTACAGTATAGATGGAACTAGATGAGCTGTTAACTCTCGCTCCGAATTTTTTTTTTTTAAACTCTCGCTCTGACTCAGACAGGTTGAAAGAGACGAGACACACATTTTTCCCACCCGCATTCCGTGAAGACCCTCCCTACTGTGCCTCTGATTCGCAGATTGTTTGGGGGGAAAAAACGCTGACGGGATGCTGAATGTGATTGGACCAATGCGTTGTCAGACACACACAGACAGTGGAACAGGACATGCAGAGCGCTGTTTGCAGTCTATGGACATAGCGGATCATTTTGACTCGTTGCGTTGTGGCGATGTCTCGCAGATAACACAGATAATACAGATAATACATATGAAAAGTATAATTTGCTCAGAGTCCAGAGACAGTTGTGGTTCGGTCCGGATCCGGACCGGAGTCCGTACTTTGAGGATGCCTGATCTACAGTATGTATTTGACTGCTCAATGACATTCTGTATGATTTTTCTTTGTAAAAAAAAAAAAAAACTTTTAAAAATAAAGTGTCAAAAAAAGAAAAGAATAACAAATTAGAAGGAAACATTTAAAAAAATACAGATTTCAGTATTCTGAGGCTCTGAGCCATTTATTTTCCTCACAGACGGAAAAAAAGTCCAACATTATACGATTTAAAATAAAAACAAATAAATAAAAAGATAAAACACTGGCATGTAATTTACGTTAGAATAAATAGAATGGTTTTGAATAATAGATGAGAGTAAAATCTACGTCACTTTACAGCCCTGCCCACTTTTGGGGAAACCAACGCTGTCATTTGAACGGCGATGAAGCCTGAAGGCACAGAGATCTTCTGTTACTGTCCTTTCTTCTTAGAGGAAGTACAGAAACACGTAACTCTGGATGTGTTTTAATGTTTGAGGTGCAATAAACGACACAGCAGCTTTTTGTCATGTTAAAACTATTATGTTCTGCCTCGCTCATGAGAGTAACAGCTGGCGAAATTACAGCCTCGCCTACTGATTTCAAATGTGTGCTCTAAAATGATATTTATAAATAACTATTATCATTATTATAAGCAAGACAATAAATGGCAAAGATATGTAGAAAATAAACGTATTTAAGATACGTTCATAACAAACGTAACGTGGAAGAAAATATGCTTCTAGAAGATATGTAGAAAATAAACGTATTTGAGATACGTTCATAACAAACGTAACGTGGGAGAAAATAAATTTCTAGCTAAACGTAATTGAGAATGCAGTTTAGTTCTGTGGGAACGTAATTTTTAGGAGACAGGGTTGGTTATGCAGGACAGGAGGCTAGGTGGGGGAAGGGACCTTCTTGATAAGATCTCCAACATGTCAGGGAAGTCTACATCTCTTGAATAGTAGATGTGTGTGTTTAATTACTTTGTATTAATAATAGCAGTCTGTGTAACCAGACGCTGAAAAATATGAGAATTTAAACCATTGTATTTGGAGTAAGATATGAGCAAGGAAATATTCTTTAGACACAACTCAAGTCTCTGGAATGTTGTAGAAAGTGTGTGTGTGAAAGTCTATGAAAAATGTGTGATAACGGACGCCAGATGTGTTTTGCTTCAAACTAAGAGACTGTTTCCGGATCATCTCGGCTGGCGCGCGCTGATACGCTACGAAAACCCATCGTTTGTATATGGGCCAATAGATGACCTGTATGGGAGGACCATCCACACAGCTCCTCCTGTTGTTTTTACAATATCTCCTGTTGAGTCCTTGTGTCCGGTCTCTTTTCCTCCTGCCGTCAAGACCAACCTGATCTCACCAGAATGCGTGACTCCACCACGACTCCTTAACACCACAATGCGTGGTGGACTCACGAACTTTGTTACATTTACGTGTCTGCACCACGCAAACAAGCCCAATGTAAAGTGAATGAGGCTCCTTTGTCGTGGTGCACACACGCATTTCTACAACGTCCTTCAGGGAGCTTTTATTCTATAAAACGTTTTTAAAATCTACTTTATAGCTTGTAGTAACTCACGGGAGGCTTCTTTTATTTTATTTGTATTCATAATCATTTTTATTTTTCGTCAGAATGTATTATGGTGCATTAGTTACGATTTTTTGTTCTAAAAAAACAGTGCATTGTGTGTAATACAACTGTGATTTGTATTAAATGAGTTAGTTTTTAAGGAATGCCAGAGCTTCAGCTGTGTCCAATAGATTGTTCCCTTTAGTTAACGTTTTTTAAAAGAACATTATATTCCAATTTGATCATGTCCCCTTTATTGTATTACAGAGAGCAATGTGAGCATCCATTCCCATTGGATAACGGAGAATTTTACCCCGGAAGTAAGTATTATCCTTACTGTCGATTGATTTTACAGTCCTATCTGCACTACTCATCAACTCAAAAACACCAGATTATCCTTGTTGATTACACAACATTGATTGGTTTAAGTTGTGTACAATACTTTTGTAATTTTCCCCTTCGATTCGGAGAAACAAAGATTTGTTCAGTTTAGGATGGCCGAAGACACTACACTACCCAGAATCCTCAGCTATTGTTCCGCGTTGCCTCAAGCTCTGTGATTGGTTGACCTCCAACTGCATTCCATATGAAAAAAACTTTTACCGTTCTGTTTTAATTTCACAATAAAGTTAGTAGTAATAATTTGTTTTGATATTATTGTTTTTTATTAACTACTCATGTTAAGACTATCTTTTCTGTGTTGCTGTGGGGTTTTTCCATCACTTTTGTGTTACAAATATCAAAACAATAACTAAATATATCCGTCGTAAACTAAACCAGAAACAGCAGTATATTTTATTTTGTTAACACTGTAAACTTGACAGCTTTTTAACCCAAACCACCTACTGGTTAAAGCACGTTATTACACGTTTAGAGTAATATTGAAATCTTGAAAAGGGATGTCCAAAATAGCAATTATATACAGTTTTTAATTAACTAATTAATTTGTAGAGAATAACGAGTAATGTATATACTTTATAGGGATCTGCAGACAAATATTTAGTCTTCTCAAGCACCAACAATCATTATATTACATTGCATTTAGCTGACGCTTTTATCCAAAGCGACTGACAATAAGTGCGTTCGACCAACAAAATACAAGCTTGAAGAAAACAGAATCATAAAGTACATCAGGCTTCATAGAGCAAAAACATTTCAAGTGCTACTCAACTGGCTTTAGATAAGCCAGTCCTCCAATCAAATATCTCTCCTGATTGTTGGCACTTGACAATCACCTTCCCTGTATTTTACTCAGGTGTAACTAAAGTCTGCTTTAAGGGTTGTTTATATTTCACATCATTAATCAGAATCTGTAAAGTAACTAAAATAAATGTAATGGAGTAAAAATACCAGGTTAACCTTAAAGAACGCCCTCATACTGACGCTGTGTACAAGAAGAGGATGAACAGACTCTATTTTCTGAGGAAGCTGAGATCCTTCCACGTGTGCAGCAAGATGCTGGAGATATTCTAGTCTGTTGTGGCCAGTGCACTCTTCTTTACTGCGGTCTGCTGGGGGGGGGCAGCATCAGAGCCGGTGACACCAGCAGGATCAATAAAGTGATCAGGAAAGCTGGGTCTGTCATCGGCATCAAGCTGGACCCCTTTGAAGCTGTGGTGGAGAGGAGGACACTGAACAGGCTGTTGTCCATGATGGATAACCCCACCCATCCTCTCCACCTGCAGCTGGACAGTCAATGGAGCTCCTTCTCCAACAGACTGCTGCAGCTCCGCTGTCACAAGGACCGATACAGGAACACATTCCTGCCCACTGCAATAACTCTGTACAATAAATCACCTCTGGCTGGAAGAGAACTCTCTGCTCCATAGTTTCTCTAATACAACATCGCTGTACATTGTACACATATATAATCTGTTCAATATTTGATATTCCATATTCATATATTTTTGAATATGTATATTTGCATATATAATATCTACATGTATATTTTTTATTTCAACACGTAGCCTATATTTTCTATTTTCTTTTTTTTCTATTCTTGGTTGTTTGTAGTTTTGTTTTATTGTAAAATGCCTTGTCTTTTATGCTGCTGCAACAACAATAATGTCCCAAATTGGGATCAATAAAGTACCATCTTATCTTATCTTATTTTATCTTACATCCGGACTAAAACCACCAGACTCAGGGACAGTTTCATCCCACAGGCCATAAAACTATTAAACACCTGAACTTTGAAATAACATCCATAGCATTAATCTGGCTGCTACTTAGAAATGATTTGTTTAATATATCATATTCCAATCCCTTGTATAGACTCTTATTGCACTATTTCACTTTTTACTAATTTTCTTTTTCTATTTTGACTTGCACTATTTTTTCTGTGTATCTGTTTTATTGTGTTGCACTGTTGGAGGAGCCTGTGACCTAAGGGGGGGGGGGGACGTTCGATTCCTGTTTTGAAGGGTTTCATTCCATTTCAAAATGCTGTTTGTTGCTCAGCGTACACTTCGCGCACTGCCACTCCAACATCCAATCACAGAGGTTGAGGATAAATCACGGGGTTTGTCAAGCAAAGCACATGGTGGAGTCCCAAACGATAGCTGAGGATTCTGGGTAGTGTAGTGTCTTCGGCCATCCTAAACTGAACACATGTTTGTTTCTCCGAATCGAAGGGGAAAAATACAAAAGCATTGTACACAATTTAAACCAATCAATGTTGTGTAATCAACAAGGATAATCTGGTGTTTTTGAGTCGATGAGTAGTGCAGATATCACTGTGACATCAATCGACAGTAAGGGGAATACTTACTTCCGGGTGTAAAATCCTCCGTTATCCAATGGGAATGGACGCTCACATTGCTCTCCGTAATACAATAAAGGGGACATGATCAAATAGGAATATAATGTTCTTTTAAAAAACGTTAACTAAAGGGAACAATCTATTGGACACAGCTGAAGCTCTGGCCTTCCTTAAAAACTAACTAATTTAATACAAATCCCAGTTGTATTACACACAATGCACTGTTTTTTGAGAACAAAAAATCGTAAATAATGCACCATAATACATTCTGACGAAAAATAAAAATTATTATGAATACAAATAAAATAAAAGAAGCCTCCCGCGAGTTACTACAAGCTATAACGTATATTTTAAAAACGTTTTATAG